>NC_072734.1:94974633-95274633 GCF_026930045.1 Uloborus diversus
ACACATCAGCTCGTTTTATTATTTACTAGTGGCACCCGCACGGCTTCGCCCGTAGTAGAAAAATTAAAGGTCTTTTGGTTCGCCTGTATATTTACAAATAATGTATAGTGAATTTTCACGCCAGTTGGCTTGTACCGACATTACGGTTCCACGCTATGATAATTTCGTATCTCGCCAATTGGCTTGTGCCCATGTTATGGTTCCACGTTACGATAATTTCGTAATTTATGATACTTTTTTTCTTAAAATTGGAATAAAAAAAGAACCACATCGAATTTTCGAAAAATCGCTTCGAGGTGCACACCCCCATGCTACATACTAACTTTGTGCCAAATTTCATGAAAATCGGCCGAACGGTTTAAGCGCTATGCGCGTCACAGACATCCTACGGACATCCTACAGACATCCTCCAGACATCCTCCGGACAGAGAGACTTACTGCTTTATTATTAGTAAAGATTTGAGATGAGCCACTATTATCAGTATGCCAGCATGTGGTACCAAAGAACATCAGACCAAACTTTCTTACCGTTTTGGAATTGGCCAAGTCTGAGTTCGTCCTATTTCCAGCCTGGTACGCCATTGCTGCTTGCCTTATGCCTTCTGGAATGTGAATCTGGACGACGCAGTACTGCCCTTCGTAATCGATCTCCTTTTCAGAATAAGGTGGCGAAGACGCGGCCCTGGTGTTTTTAGGAACTACTATGTCCAAACATTCATCGTAATCACCCATCGCTGTGGCTGTGCCCTCGAGTATCCCCGCAGACGGCTTGCCTAGAGCGTCGACCACTGAAAAGAGAAGAAAGGGACAATGCTTAGAGTTGAAACTTTGCATTGATTTCAGATTTCACAAAGAAGAATGCTTTTATAGATGTTTTTTATTACTGACTAGTAGTACCCGTACGGCTTTGCCCGTAGTAGAAAATGAAACGGTCCTTTGGTTCGCCTGTATATTAACAAATAATGTATGGTGAATTTCTTGCCAATTGGCTTACCCATGTTACGGGTTATGATAACTTGGGTAATTCACTCGTCCATCTTATGATAATTTTGCTCGAGAAAATGTTCTCAAAATTAGAATAGAAAAAGAACAAAACCAAATTTTCGAAAAATCGCTTCGAGTCGCACACTCCCATGCTACAAGCTAACTCTGTGCCAAATTTCATGAAAATCGGCTGAACGGTCTAGGCGCTATGCGCTTCACTGATATCCAGATTCAATAAATATGCTTTAGTTATGCAAAATAACAATTGGTTTTTAAAACTAACATCTTAATAACATTTTTAGTTAGATTATATAACAATTCACTATCTATAATAATAAAAGCTTCAATGTGTTGAGCATGGTTCAGCTTGAAATCTCGACTAATAATAAAGCTGAAAATCTCCGTCTGGATCTCTGTCCGGATCTCTGTCTGCATTTCTGTCTGGATCTCCGTGACGCGCATAGCGGCTAGACCGTTTGGCCAGTTTTCACGAAATTTGACACAGAATTAGTTTGAAGCATGGGGATGTGCACCTCCAAAGCGATTTTTCGAAAATACGATTTTGTTCTTTTTATATTCGAATTTTAAAAACAGTTTACCGAGCATATTATCATAACGTGGACGATTAAATTACCAAATTATCAGAACGTGGAACCGTAACATGGGCTAGCAAATGAACATAGCTAATCGGCTAGAAACTCATCATCCATTATTTGTAAATATAAAGGCGAATCAAATGACCTTTTAATTTTCTACTACGGGCAAAGCCCTGCGGGTACTGCCAATGCTTCTTATTTGGTCATTATCGTTCTCGATTTTATGACTGTTTTCATCTTCTTTAATTTGAGTTAGAACTCTATAATAACCTCAGAAAAGATGACGTTGGCAGCAACTACTCGACAAATATTTTTCAAATGCTTCTCCGCTCCAAAAATTCAAGTGCAGTAAACACTTGTTCTCAGGCTTTCTGACTCATTACTAACTTTCGGTTGACTTTGGAAAGTCTAAGGAATTTTCCAAGAAAGGGGAAACTGAGCTGGAAATCAATAGAAATTTTATAAATCCTTAAGTATTGCTCGCTTTAAGCGGATGTTGTTCGTTAAAAGCGAGTTATGCTCACATAGACTTAACATTTTACCAACCAAGTACAGGCGTTTCTCGTATAACACGGTACTCCTACAACACGGTTTCGATGTTATACGGTACCAAATTTGCGATTATTATAACACGGTTTCGATATTACACGGTGCGAAACTTGATTTAAAATACTAGTCGGTTTTGATGTAACTCGAATGTTATGTTTAAAAAATATGGAATTTCATTTTTGCTTTATACATTCTGTTAATGGTTGATAACTTTAATAAATTTTTACTTCGTTTTTATGAAACTTGGTTTCGATACAACACGGTAAACATCCCTTGATTGACATTATTTCTAAGTCTTGTATAACACGGTTTCGATACAACACGGAACACGGTTTCGATATAACACGATTCATCTTAACCTGATTTTTCTCATGCACATGCATAATTAGTATTAAAAATAAGTAAAAATTGTTATTTTTTAAAAAGTCTCGTATAACACGGTTTCGATACAACACGGAACGAAATAACCGTGTTATACGAGGGACACCCCTTGTAGTTCTGATTTCCTCGTTACATCCAGGTTCTCGTTAAATTAGGGCTCGTAATAAGAAAGTTCAACTGCAATTGCATATTTTTCTTTTTTTCTTCTCTGTGTATTTTTTTGTCATCTATTGTACGTTAGCTTTATTAAAAAGCTTGTTTATTTGTTCTTCGCTGAAAAAAAGTCTACTTCTAACATTCCTCTATTGTTGGTATTGAACCCAGAACGCGTTTTTTCAAATGTCTCGAAGACTCATTTCTGTAGATGATGGCGGTTACCAGCCCACGACAGTATATGAGCGCTTTGTAACGTTTCATTTTTGATTATTTTAAGGTATCGATCGCATCCATAGAAGAGCTGTGGCACAACTCAAAAATCTGAAAGTCCGAATGTTTAGGAACATTGTGGAAGATTTGAATTTACAAAATAAAGGGAACCGTTTGCTTTGGAAATCTCAAAAAATAAATAAATAAATGTCGAAGAAATTGGATCTGTGGCTGTCACACGTTAAATAGCGAGAGCACGCATGTTAATTAAATTCGTAAAAAAAAAATATTTAAAATTTTTAAAAGCAGAATAAACTAGCCCGAAACAGAACGAAAGAAAAGCCAAAACTTCCACTACCTCGGATTAACAGGACTCAGATTATTAAGACTCTTCTATTATTTGCTGTTGTTATCGTGTCCGTAGTTAATAAACATTAATTAAACAATCTTTACTAATAATAAATCTGATTGTCCCTCTGTCTGTCAGGATCTCTGTGACGCGCATAGCGCCTAGACCGTTCGGCCGATTTTCATGAAATTTGGCACAAAGTTAGTTTGTAGCATGGGGGTGTGCACCTCGAAGCGATTTTTCGAAAATTCGATTTTGTTCTTTTTCTAATCCAATTTTAATAACAAAATTCTCATAAGATGGACGAGTAAATTACGAAATTATTACGTGGAACCGTAACATGGGCACAAGCCAATTGGCGAGAAAATTCACCATACATTATTTGTAACTATACAAGCGGATCAAAAGCCCTTTTAATTTGCTATTACGGGCAAAGCCGTGCGGGTACCGCTAGTAACACAATAAAGATAGGTGCCATTGACTCGAAGATCGAGCACAAAAAGTACATTTCGAGGTTACATACACTCCATCACACCACTTGAGTTACAAACAAAATCTTTCAATGGTTTTTTTAATTAAAAAACATATTAAGTTTTAAAAAAATCCCCATAAAAAAACTACATTTTAGAAATAGCAATTTAGCCTTTGCACATATCTCGTTGCATAAATCTCGTCTTATCACTCATCCCAATAGCTCCTTAAATGAAATCGCTCCTAAAATTTAAAGTAACGCAAATATGCAAGAATTCTTTCCACTAATCTACATTCATAACCACTGCTATAGAGATATAAAAGGGCTGCATTCTTTCTTCTACATTTCTCCAATTTCAAGGTTACTTTTCGCTTTTGAAAAATTAACCTTTTCTTATATCTGATTTCAACATTTCAATCCAACTACGATGTGTTTTATCAAATACCTTATCACGTTCGAGGAAGGCTACCGAAGTACACTTAATATTTCATCCTTGTTCAAAAAAATTTTACGTTCGTCGTCGTAGCTTGAGGCCTTTACCTTCAAAAAAAAAAAAGTGCGCTACGCGAGTGAGTGTTCTACCTTGACTCATAACTCAAGCGCTTTGCCCGAGTTCTATTCCAACCGTACGTAAGTTGCGGTTGCAGTTATAACATGGAGAATATTTTTGGACGAAACCTTTCAGCCGGCATCGATGCTGATTAAATTCTTTAATTATACCTCAAAGGCACGAAGATAGTAAGAGTGTAACGTGACTGCAATTTCAAATACAGTGATGGTCGAAGTTAAGCCCCTCTTGGATAATACTTATAGCATCAAAACACATTATTACAAGAATTCGAAGGACAACAAGGTAAACATCGGGTTTTTCCTTTTTTTTTTTTTTGAGATTGAAGATGGATCAAGAATTTGTGGAATTCTCGCTTTGAAATATATGTATCAGAAACAAAGGATTCTTTGTTGTAAAGTTACGATAAGCTTACTTTATGAAAGTAAAACGAATAATTTCACATGATTTTTTCTTTCTTTTTTTTTTTTTTGGTTGAAGTTTCTGAATAGTGGCTACTTTTCCAAGCTGTGTGAGGAATTAGCATTCAAATATCTAATTTTAATGTACAATATGAATTGTGTTGCTTGTTAAGAAAAAAAAATTCAAAAAATTTAAAAAATACAATTAAAAGATTTAAAATAGTTTTCGTTAATTAAATAACAGTAGTATAACAAAGCTAACGCAAAGATGTTCAGTATTTTTTTAGCTGAACGTGAAAAAATAGCAACGTACCAAAATGGTTTTTCAATTCATTTAGAATTTCTGAAAGTCAATACATGCACGTGGTTTTGATTTTAAAATGCATAATTTATGAGCAACGTAAATATTGAGCCACTTCTAACTATTTTCTTTCAAAACGTTTTTTGATGCAACATTTATCAAATGATTGATCGAAACCCATTTTTTTAATGGTAAGTAACATTTTTACATTTTTTTGCATGGAACTTCATATTTATTATATCCCTTTTGAGACTCTTGTGTTAAAACACAATGAAGATTACGGTACAAAAACTTTAGGAATTAGAAAACATGAAAATTTTAATCTTTCAAATGAACTACTGTCTCACTTTTAAAATTTCATGTAACGCATTGTAATATTATTCCTCGAAAATAATGAAATATCAGATCATTAAAATGCTTATATTCAACATGGGCAAATATTTATAAATTAAATCGTGATTAAACATGCCTTTTTGTTGTAGTATTGAAGTTTTTCTAATTGTTTTCAATTTTATCTTTAAATATGTCAGGTTTTTAAAATAAGATGAATTTTCCAAAAATACAAGTGAAAGAAAATCGAGTATTTTCAACAATGAGCTTATGTGAAATGCCATAAAAACACGTAGAAGCTTATCTAATTCGTACAACTTATTTACCTTCTAAAATTGTGTTAGTGTTTTAAGACGTGAGTAGAATTAATAGAGGACTTAGAAAAGACTCAACCAGTAGGAGCTTAAATTATCTACCCCTAAGAAAATTTTTCTTGCTGGTAATTCTTTTAATAATTATTTTGTTTTAGATTTTTTTGAACGAAGAACAGCAGGTTAAAAAAACGTATGTAAGGTATACCAGGGCACGTTTGCGCGGATTGTTTTCAATGAATTTTCTAATTTTTATGTTTTAACTTAGAAAATTTTAGACAGTGCGATTTTATGAAGCAATTAATGTGGTCAAAATTGGTACATTCAGTTGTTCCTCAGTCTGTGTTTTTAAAAGTTAAAAAATTATTTGTGAGTCCAAGTCGGATGTGTAAATGTGCCCCGGACACGGGGCACGTTTACACATATTTATTTTGACACCTAACGTGGTCCCTGTTAGCGTTTTGAACATAATGTCTTACCATCGTTACAATAAAGCAAATTTATTACGGACTGAATAGTGTATAAAGTAAAAGCTGAAGGGGCATGAAGACAGCACTATGATTGTAAGCTATAAGATACGAATTTGTATTTTAATAAAAAAAATTAAATGGTAATTTTCAAAACTAAATATTCGGAAAATACTAAAGGTTTGCGACAGTTTGGAGCGTAAAAAGTGTCAGGGGCACGTTCAAGTAAGACACAATAAGAGCGTGCTTAAAGCTGCTCCGACGTCAACGCGTAACTTGCCCCGTCACCAAGTTTGGATTTATTTTTACATGCGAAAAAAAAAAGCCACTTCAGTTCATACAAATGCAACTCTCAAAAAAGGACAGAATTCTGCTATTTTTTATATGTTTGTTCTTTCTTCCAACGTTCAATGCGTAAACTTGCTCCGTCGTCAAGAGTGGATTTATTTTTAACATGCAAAAAAATTTAATAACATTTCAGTTCATACAAAAGCAATGCTCAAAAAAGGATAAAATTCTACTAATGTTTATATATATTTTTTTCCTAACTATGTATTATTTATTCTCAAAAAGCTTCAAAACGTGCAACACAAAATTTACTCAACTTGGTGGAAAACAGATTATTCTTTCTGCATGTTAGACCGAAGCTCGGCTGACGCTCAAAGATTTGTGAGAATATTTGCTAGGGAGCAGCATCAATCGGTTATGACTCTTGGCTCTCCAGTTATAACTCATTTTGAAAAAATGCCACTGCGTAAACGTGCCTCGGTCTACCTTACTTGAATTGCAGTATGAAAATCAAATCGTCACTTTTTTTTTTGCAGTTTCTATTTGAAATTTGTTTTTTCATTCTTTTTGAATAAAGTTGAAGATTTCTAATCGAACGTTTTTGTTTCTGTTTAACGGTTAGGTATTAGAACCCGCGAATTTTTTATTCCGAGCCAACTACCTTACCCCCGAGCTACAAGTTCGGCTCGAATATTTGTCTTTTCCATTGTTTATATAAATGAATAATGTAAAAATTAAATCATAAATGTTTAGAGGTTTATGAAAATGGTTTGAGAAAGAAAGAAAATTTACTTGTCACTAAAACGAAAATCCTAACACCGACATATATGCGCAATGCAAGGATTTTTAAGATTCATCAAATAAAGTTTTTTTCAGACATCCAATCGTTACTTTTGATTCAAAATGGAAATCAGGGAAGCTTAAGTTATTTGCATTCAAACTGTAATTTCACACCAATTGTAAACATAAATAATAATGAAAAAATAATAGTAAAATATTAAAATAACAATGAAATTAACTAATAATAAAATTAAATTCAATAATTTAAATAATGAATAATTATGAACTGTTGAACACACTTCAATGTTTTGGACATCATTGTTGGAATTTTGTTTTTCAACAGGCTACTTAATTATAAATAATTTTTAATTTTTTCTGATTTAGATTGAATTTGTTAATTAGTCTTAAAAAATAGAATCATTGTTTATTTTCATCAATTTAATGACGAAGTTCGTTGGGTTAAATTTCAATTGTTTAATTTGTCACGATATTATTGGGAGATTTACACGCTGAAATTTAAACCAACATAGCGAACGTTATGTTAATAAAGTTTCAAATCCTTGGATCTGACAGGGAGTATAAAATCTCATCACTCCGATACCAATTGGTAGAAATTTTCAGAAAAACTTTTGATGTTTGATGAAAAAAGAGAAAGCATTCCCCAAGAATTAAAAATCACGGCCATAAAAGTAACAGGGAAAATTAGTGGTATAAACATGACTAAATTTCATTCCGTAATGTCACGAAAAAGAAACTTTTTTACAGTTGAACTGTAATAAAGACAACATCTTAAACAAATTGTATGCATAAAATTTATATCCTGGCTTTCTTTCGTAAAGAAACTTAAAATTAAAGGTTGAACGATAGTTGATTGAAAAAGAATAGTTTTTATAAAAAGCAGTTTTGCTGCATTATAAAATTTATCTGTTGGCCAGCTTGAATAAAGACGTAAAATGACGGGCTAGGAGACTAAATAGCGATTAGTAAGTAATGTGCATGCAAGAAAATATGAATTTTGTTTGCGAAATAAAGTTCGTAAATGTCTAAATTACAAATAATAATAATAATAATAGATTGATAATGATAGCAAGCGTTATAGTAAATATATATATTTTTTTCTGGACAATGCTAAAAAATATCATATTACACGCAAAGAATAATTTGAAGTTGGTATTTTCAGTTTTCTATTCATTTTTATTTAGCAGTTAACAAAGTTAAAAAGGAAAAAAAACCCTCATTGCCTTTCTTCACAAAAAAAAGTCTGTCAGTATTTTGCGCACAACCAAAAACTTAAAAACGATTTTCCAGAAATATTGAACACAATCAGCTCATAACTAAAATACGATCATTGAACCTTTCTGAAATGTTCTTCGTCTTTAAAAATCTAGCTCCGTATTTGATAAATTGCAAAGTTAATTTAAAGGAAATTTAAACTTTTACGGAGTCGAATCACGAGATTAAAAGCTGTAAATTCAGTCTGAAACAAATGAAATGAATAAAAAGAAAAATCAGTATAAGAAGTAGCGTATATGCTAGCATAAAACTCCGAAACTTGGTAAATGTCGACATTCGCTGATTAATGCCAACGTTCTTACAGCAAACAAACTGGTGAAAGTCCGAATATATTTTCGGTGAACGATATCTTAGCGAAAAAATTCTTTGTGTAAGATGTCATGAAATTGAAGTGTGATCCGAAACAAATCTTTTTCTCTTTGAAAAATGGGTTCCTTGTTACGCCGAAACACGTGCGTACATTTTTTTAGCGTAGTTTGTGCCAGTGTTTTACAGCATCTATCTCATTTAATTTATAAATTACCTGAAATTTGAAACCATAATTATAAAATGCTTAAACAGTTTCTGTGTTTAAAATTTTTATTTGTGTATGGCATATAATTATCGCAGTTTGATGTGAAAAACATATTTTTACGTATGCTATCATGCATAATCTCTTACTGAGATTTGCTATGAAAATTACTTTTTAATTACTTTTGAAAGTTAAAATTATTTTTTTTCTTAATGAAACATCTATTTGCGCTCTTTTAAATTATGTGTGCACTTTCAAGTTATTTTTGTGTCAGAAACGCAGCCAACTTTTTTGTAAAGGTAAAAAAAGAAGAAAGTACCTATAAGCAAAGGTTTAATGCGTCTTAAAAATATCACTGAAAACAAGAAAATGTCAGAAAAAGATAAAATCTTCACAAATAATGAAGCAGAAAGTCTCTCTGTCCGGATCTCTGTCTGTCAGGATCTCTGTGACGCACCTAGACCGGTCGGCCGATTTTCATGAAATTCGGCACAAAGTTAGTTTGTAGCAAGGGGGTGTGCACCTCGAAGCAATTTTTCGAAAGTTCAATGTGGTTCTTTTTCTATTCCAATTTTAAGAATAAAATTTCCATAAGACGGACGAGTAAATTATGAAATTGTCATAACGTTTAACCGTAACATGGGCACAAGCCAATTGGCGAGAAAATTCACCATACATTATTTGTAAATATGCAGGCGAACCGAAAGACCTTTCAATTTTTCTATTACGGGCAAAGCCGTGCGGGTACCACTAGTAATTAAATAAATATTGAAAAATTAAAAAAATGAAAGTAGGGATTTGATATGGGACAAATGTGTATTTCGACTGGCCCGTGTCAACTGCTCGCTTTTAACTCTTTAGGTAATATTCCTATTCATATTGTTTTTTCTTTTCTTCCTATTTTCAAGGGAGAGATCCCATTTGGGAAACCTCATTCCCATATTTTATTTGTTGATTGAAAAAAATTTCGATCAATTTTGAATTTTTCAAAATATTTGAACATTTGCGGGAGCAAAGAAAATGCAAGATAAAATTTCGAACTAAAAGGAGGATTTGCTTCAAATGAACTTTGTAAAAAATAAGACTTGACGAAGAACTTGCGCAAGAAATCTTTTTGATTTTGGCTATTTTAAGGGCATTTCTTAAGCAGTTCAGAAAACTTATCATTATAACCTACGGAGAAAATTCAAACTCTTTCATCCAAAAACCAACGACTTTAAAAAACAAAAAAATAATAATGCTGAAAAATTGAGAAAATTGCAAAGATTTTGAATGTACTTTTGGTTTTTGATTCAAGAAATGAATAAAAATTTATCGAAGTACTGAATGTGTCTTTTCTCAAAGACTTAACATTGAATAATATAAAGTTAGAGAATGATTGACTGATTGAATCACAGTGAAATGAATTCGAACAGCAAGAAATCTGCAAACAATTTTTTCCCAATATAAATGAACATTGATGGGTAAAATCATTACTAATAAACTTTGGAATTGCTATTTTTCATTTTAATTTTTGGAAATGATTCAAAAGTAAAGGCAAAAATTATTTTAAAGTAAATTTTTAAAGATTTTTTTCTTTCTTTTGTTTATTTCCAAGTTAAAAAAAAAAAATCTCCGGAAAAATATTTGATACTCATGAATACACTATTAAATTAAAATCTGTGAGTAAGTCTTTTGAACTTTATTTGATCACTTTTTAGCTGATTCAACTCGAAAATTTTATTTTGCAAAGGCTTGAAAATGTATTTGTATATTTCATTGTTCCTATGTACTTACAAAAAATTAATATTGTCAAGCCGTTAAAAAATAAACAATGGAATTTACATAAACATAATACGTAACAGGTTGCCAGAATGAATTTGATACTTATATTAATTAAATTACGTTCTTTGTTCGTCAGCATTTTTTTTTTCTGTTTCAAGAATGGCAGTTTTCGTGCCTTTATTTTTTAACTTTTTTGCAGTATTTTTTAATTTTTACAAACTAGTTTTTTTTATTAATTATATATTAGATTTCATAGTGAGAGAACTGTTTCGTTAATCGCTAAACCACGATATACGCTCAGTTAGCAATTTTTTCAAACTTAATTTCTACTCGAAAAGAATTTTATTCGCAACTCCAGAGCTCGAATACGCTCCCTTGCTGGGATTAACAATACTACCGAAAAAGGTTAAGCATTCCGTTCCACGTGTTTTCTTTGGGAAAAATTACAGGCTTCAGACAGTTTGTGGTGTAATGCAATTTCAGAGGAATAGAAAAGAAAGCTTCTTACAAACACGATGAAAATTTACTGTCATTCATTAAGCTTCAAAACAAGTTATAATTAAAGAACATTGTATTGTCTTAACTCTTGCTGTCATTAATTAAGCTTCAAAGCAAGTTATAATTAAAGAACATTTATAATCTACATTCTTTGGGCTTACTGCTAATTAAAAGCCGAAACTATTTAGTCATCTTCTTCATCACTGTTTGCTTTTACTAACAAATATCAAGTTTTTCTTTTCGCATACTTGGGACTGCGTTTCAGGGAATTCGTTTTACCTTTTTCATCCGCCATTAGGCAGTGGCTACAGCGAACCCTATAGTTTATCGGAGTTGCGAATATGAAAATTGTACATCATTGTTTTTTTCTTTACTTAAAATATTCACGTTTAATCTGATTTTAATGATTAATTTTGGACAATTGCATAAAACTTACTTCTCACAGCCCAATCTTTGATGTCCATCACACCCCTCATGAGCTTGAGCAATCCCCTCATGCAGCTCGTCTGTATTTTGATCTCGGTCACCGTACTCATGACGTACGGGAGGGCAAACTTCACCCCCGAGTTCACCAATTTCTTCAACCTTTTCTCCGTATCGGCCACCGATTCGATATCGTTCTCGGAGACACCTCCAGACCCACCGGGGGAATCATCGAACCTCGCACAAAACCCCACCACCAAGACAGCCAAAAAGCACGACACCGTAAGAGAATTCATCATCACCATCCTCCCTTTCTCATCACCGGATCGAGATCGAACACATAATAAGACTTCGAATCTTCCGCCGGTGACCATAATACGAACCTTCACCGACCTTGAAAAAACATACTTGCGTAAAGTCGAAGCGATAAGTTTGCCGGGAGTGGACGAAAAAAAAAACTTCCACGTCGTTCTATTAACCGGTATACCTTGAACGTATATCCCTAAAAGCGTCTTTAGAGGAGAAAAAATGCCTAAGCGAGCCACGCTTCGATCCCAAGCTATGTGGGCATAAAAATAAGTAAAGTTAGTAATTGCGTGATCTGTTATCGTCATTTGTGGAATTATGGCACTCTTTTTTTCACGAAACGATAGCTGGGAAGCGTTCTTTGGCAGACGATTTCCTGAAATTGTTAATTTTTCTATTGTTATGGCTGGTCCTTTGAGTTACAGCGAGTTTTGCCGCGTGGAATGATTGGAATTAAGATCGAAGTGGACCTAATCGTCATCTTTGTTTATTTTAAGTAGGAATGGGTGATCGAGTTTGCCACTTGGCAACGCTTATTGCGAATAGTCTCATGAAGATGTATGAGGTTTGAAGATTGAGTAATTTTTCAGCAAAGTCAGTAGCTTATTAACTATGTCGCGAATGTCCCCACAACATTAGATACTCAGTGTCTAGTTACTGTATAGTTGGTTCTCTGTGGCAATGATTCAGATTTGGAAAGTTTATGACGCACCGTACTGAATACTGTGCTCATAATACGAAGGTATTGAAGTAACTTATAACTGTTGTGCATGTAGTGAATGCACTCCTTAAACCAGCGGATTTCCCGAAATTGTTATTTTTTCTATTGTTATGGCTGGTCCTTTGAGTTACAATGAGTTTTGCCTCGTGGAATGATTGGAATTAAGATCGAAGTGGACCTAATCGCCATCTTTGTTTATTTTAAGTAGGAATGGGTGGTCGAGTTTGCCATTTGGCAACGCTTATTGCGAATTGTCTCATGAAGATGTATGAGATTTGAAGATTGAACGATATTTTTGAGCAAAGTCGTAGCTTATTAACTATGTCGCAAATGTCCCCACAACATTAAATACTCAGTGTCTAGTTACTGTATGGTTGGTTCTCTGTGGCAATGATTCAGCGTTGGAAAGTTTATGACGCACCGTTCTGAATACTGTGCTCATAATACGTAGTATTGAAGTAACTTATAACTGTTGTACATGTAGTGAATGCACTCCTTAAACCAGCAGATTTTCTGAAATTGTTATTTTTTCTATTGTTATGGCTGGGTCCTTTAAGTTACAATGAGTTTTGCCTCGTGGAATGATTGGAATTAAGATCGAAGTGGACCTAATCGTCATCTTTGTTTATTTTAAGTAGGAATGGGTGATCGAGTTTGCCACTTGGGCATCGCTTATTGCGAATAGTCTCATGAAGATGTACGAGATTTGAAGATTGAGTAATCTTTTTCAGCAAAGTCGGTAGCTTATTAACTATGTCGCAAATGTCCCCACAAACAGTGATGTTCCCATCAATTTTTCTGAAGGTGCACTCCCAGTAATCAGTTATGCTCAATATGTGTATGCGATCATATACATAGTATGTCATAATATGAAAATTTTTGAAGCTTGAGGGTATACGCTATATGTCTAAAAAATGTTTGAGAGTATACGGCGTATATGGAGTATACCTAATGGGAACACCACTGACCACAACATTAGGTACTCAGTGGCTAGAGTTTATGACGCTAAATACTGAATATTGTGCTCATAATACGTACATATTAAAGTAACTTATAACTGTTGTACATGTAGTGAATGCATTCCTTAAACCAAGTGTCCCCAACCTTATGCCCACGGCATAATAACACATCGAGTCACAAAGTGAACCTTCACGATTTCGATTTACCGCAGAAAGAACCTATGCGACGGCGCTTGGATTTTTTCTGAAATTATTTTCAACGCTGCCAAATAGCATTGCAGATATGGAATATATGTTATTTCTGCATTAAAAGATTTATTTACCTTTAAATTGTACGGTACTACCAAAAACACAATTTTTGATATTTTGTTCCTTAGGTAGTTTCTGAAATAAACGATTCATTTAGTATTTACTTATTTTATGTGTAAAATTGCTATAACTTATTTTATGTATGTGATTTTTTTTAAAATCATTTTTTAAAGATTACCTTAATTTTTTTATACATTGATTGTATATATTTCGACTATGTCCACCTCTTTAATAACATCTCGAAAAAATGAATGGTGCCAGCTGTGCAGGCCCGGATCCATAAATTTTGGGCCCTGATGAAAAACTCTGTTGGGCCCCTGCGCCCAACAGAGCCAGCAGCGAATATTTGTAACGTTAATTAGTCTTAGTGCTAGTTTTTTTTTTTTTCAATTTTTTGGGCCATTGGGCTTCTTAAGGACGTGCTTCCCACCACTCTGCGGGATCTGCGGATACGTTGATCCAGGCCTGGCGCCGTGCTACCAATATTCTAGTAAGTGCTCTTAGGTACAAAAAGGTTGAAAACCGCTGCTTAAAAACAATGTAATTAATTAAATACTTCATTGCTAAAACGGAGAGTAGTTGTGGAAATAATCTCAAAAAACCCTGTGTCTTAAACACTCTTAGTTAAAAACTGATAGACAAAAAAGATTGGAAAAAAATCATAGCGACAGGGACCCGAATGTGTAAACCAGCCACTGAACAATGTTACAATATTTTACAAACACACTCAGCAGAAATCAGATCGAACGAACAATAGGTGATTTGTACGCATTCTGTTGTTCTCAAAAACATCAACTAGAAAGAAGTAAATTGTGAAGGACGTTTTTAAATCGTATGAAAATTTGAGATGTATGGAGTGATAAAAAAAGTCTCTAGAACGGATTTCCCTTTACAAATTACACCTAAACATTAACACTGAGGAAAAAAGATAATTTGACGTGAAAAATAATATTAGACTGTGTACCGTTTTTCTCGCATTGTTTTCGACGGCAGAACACAGTTATGGGAAAAGTATACAATGTTTGGCATTTTCTCAATGGAGTGAAGACGAATTAAAATTTAACCGAGTTTGATCATGGAACCTCGTATTCGGGTTCATTGCGAACCTAGTGCATTTCCCAAGAACCAGCAAATAGTCTTCTATGTGGCACCTATCATAAAACTTGTTTGCACTGCCATTTCAAAAGTAATTACTGAAAAAGAAGAGAATAAAGCACGGAAAGATGACGGGAGAAGTGTCGGTCAGTTTGGGGGTTCTCGGTTAAGGGTCCAGTTAGAACAAACCTTTTTTTTTTCCTTGTTCAAAAACCTCGCTTTAGCAAGGCTTTTGTTTTCAAATTTTTTATTTGAACCGTTTTGAACAGCTGAAAAAAACATTTTGCACAAACGCAATCGGTGAAAATTCATTTATTTATAAAACCTGATAAGACAAGTGGATTTGTTTCAACACACTTGATTTGAAAAAAAACATTTGATGTAAAATACATTCTTAAAAACGACTTTTTGATTCTGTTGCTTCAAGAGTATTTTCTGGACAATTCACAAAATAATAATAATAAACATTAGCGGCTTCGGGAGAAATTCTAACTTATTTATCTACGAAATCCATTGGCTAAAACTTATGTTTAAGAACCAAGAACTTGGGAAAAATTGCAAAAATTCTGAATCTATTTTTGGTTTCATGTTTCAAGAAATAAAAAAAAAAAAGTTTTGTCCTAAAATTAAAATGTCGTTATTCGCAGATTTAACATTAACGAAAGTTAAAAATTGATTGATCATTAATGTGAAGTGGATTCAAAGCATGGAAGAAATGCAAATGATTTATTTTTTTATAACATGAACATTGATTAAAGTGAAAAACCAACGTAAATAAAGCCCAAATTCTAAAGAAAATACAGCATATAACTGTTTCAAGGCTACAATGGAGCCTCTTCATCAGTGCGAGAAGCTCATCAGACACAACCAAAAGTCGCGAGTTCAGAATTTGTGCTTTATTTACGTTGGTTTTTCCCTTTAATCATACTATAGCGCAAAGCATGATAATTTTTCATTTATGAATATTGATGTGTAAAAGTTTTAGTTTCATAACGAATTTTAAAAACTTTTCTTTGTCTTATTTTGGTAACGTTAAAAAAATAGAGGTTCAAGTTATATAATGTTTTATTAGTTATATAAAGTTTTATTTTTTGTTTTATTAATTAATTTATTTATTATCAGATTAAAAAAAAATCATTATCAGGGAAATATAATTTTTTGTTTTTAAGGTTTTGTCTAAAATTAATTTTATTTGTAAAGTATTGTATGGAAATTGTTCCTACTTCAATCATACTCCCCCCCACCATCTTTTTTTATTTGTTCAAATAGTAAATTTTACTTCGGAGAATCCTTTGTTGCAATTCATTTGTGTAGTTCGTTTCTCCTAGTACATACTGAACAAATTGTGCTTGCGTTTCATTTTCCCCTGTAAAAAAAAAAAAGTAACAGTAGTTGAATTTCATTGTAACGTGATGACTAACAGTTGAAAAGAATGAACTTGATATCATTCTAATATTAATTTGATCAGTGTGTCTTTACTTAAGTGATATGATTTGAAAAACATAGTTGTCGATAAGAAATAAATATAACTTTGTACAGAGAAATAAACAGCAATCAACAACATTTTAGCTCATAAAATTAGCAGACCTGCTAATTTTTTGCATTAAAACATGGCTGATTACTTTTTACAGTTGTATGTTTTATCTTCCAAACAAATAAAGCGTAAACCGACCATTAAAATAAGAGAAATTTATTCGTAACATTGCTCAACACTGTAGCATTTGTAAAACATTTTAATTAATATATTTAAGTAATTATTTAAAATTAAAAAAAAAAAATTATGGTTCTGCTCCGGGTTTTTGAGAAGATTAAATGAAACAAAGTGCCCAACTCAGTTAGTAAATGAACCCAACCACACAGTTGACAAACACAGCAATTAGAGTCGTTTTCTTCCTGAGAAAAATATCAATAGAAGATCTTTAGTACTCTGCTGGGCTAAGCGCAAAAATCGTGTCTACATTTTATAACTGAGCTCAAAATGAGATATTGCTTTACTAAGATTTACGCCATTTTATAAGTACTTGATTCAGATGTCAAATTTTTAGTTTTAATATATATATATATATATTTCCCATTTACGAACGTGATCAAATATGTGAAAAGAACAAGCGATCAATCAATTTTAATTCAATTTGCAGATACGAGTTGTAACTGCCAATTCAAAAAGAAATACTTTTTGTTTTTTGAAACCTTATTTTTAAAAAGATAAAGAAGAAAAAGAGCATCCATTTACAGGTCGGTCTACTTTGTTTGAATTAGTTTGGAGCCTAAGACAGTCGAAAGCAGGTTCATCACTTCAAAATTTTCCAGGAGAGAGGAGGCAAAGGGCATGTGCGCAATGTATTGTATCGGAAAAATGAAAAAAAAAAAATAATAATTTGAATTTTGACATCTTGAATTCAAATTATGTTTTTCGCAATCACGAGTGTGTGTATGTAGGCATGTGTGTTTGTGTGTACGGGGTATGTGTGTTTGTGTCTGTGTGCTGGCATAAGTGGGGGGGGGATGTGTATGTGTGTGTGGGGGGGTATGTGTATGTGTGTGTAGGCATATGTGTTTGTGTCTGTGTGCAGGCAGGAATGTGTGGGTAGTTGTGTGTAAGTGTGTGTATGTATGCGTATGTGTATGTCGGCATATGTGTTTGTGTCTGTGTGCAGGCATGGATGTGTGGGTAGTTGTGTGTATGTGTGTGTATGTATGCATGTGTGTGTATGTGTTTGTGCGTGTATGTGTTTGTGTGTGTAGGTGTATGTGTGTGTAGATGTATGTGTGTAGGTGTATGTGTTTGTGGTGTGTAGATGTATGTGTGTAGGTGTATGTGGTGTATAGGTGTATGTGTGTATAGGTGTATGTGTGTATATGTGCGCGTGTGTGTGTAGTTGTGCATGTAATTCGCGTGTGTGTAGGACATGGATGCAACCTGGAGACGGCTTTCGCTATAGGTGCAGCATCGTGAGGAGCCCGTCGACGGTGATGGTGCGGAGGGTGGCGGTGGGAAAAATCAAAGGAACGTCAAAAACAGTCAAATGAAAGCAATAAGCAATCGTGATTGCTCAAAAAAAACTGTGACACCCCCCCCCCCCCCACTTTTTCCAATAAACTCTAATTTGAATTCTGAAACTTTGAATCCAAATTACGATTTTCGCAATCACAAATTGCGACAAGACCGTACTCATTGGAGTTATTGTTTCTAGAAACGGCCCCCCTCCCAAGCATATCTCTCCTCCTGGTTGGTTATTTGTGTGAAGTTGAGCGTGTGTGTGTGTAGGCTTAAGTGTGTGTCTATGTGTGAACATGCGTGTGTAGGACATGGACGCCACCGTCCAGCAGAAGTGGATTCTGGGGGACAGTGCTCAGGACCGGAGGAGCCGCGGCGGTGCTGCAGAGGCCCCTGGTCCAAGCTGAAAAAGGAACCACAATATCAAGGACGGTCAAGTGAGAACAAAAAGCAATCGCGATTGCTCAAAAAAAAAAAGCCAAATCTATGTAAATAAACTAGTGTCTGAAAGTCTATGCGGATATTACCCCTTTCTGATCCCCCCCCCCCCTCCTTCCCTGGAGAGAGATAGATGACATACGGGAAAATAGACTCTTGTTCAGGCTCAAGTATTTTAAAAGATCTAATGCAACACTTAAATTTCTTTAATCAAATGGTTACATTTAGAATACTTTATTTTTTGTCTTTTTTATTTTTATTTTAAGCAAGTGAAACAACAAACATTATTTTCAATAACAATTACCTACTAATTTTCAGAAGTGAGTTTTGCGAATTTTTAAGAAAGAAAACGGTAAATATAGTGCTGTAAACAAATTGAAGCGAAGGAATACGTCGAGAATGCTATATTTAATATTATTATCTTTATCTTCTTTAATAATAATAAAGCTGAAAGTCTCTCTGGATATCTCCGTCTGTCAGAATCTCTGTGACACGTATAGCGCCTAGACCACTCGGTCGATTTTCATGAAATTTGGCACAGAATTAGCTTGTAGCATGGGGGTGTGCACCTTGAAGCGATTTTTCGAAAATTCGATTTTGTTCCTTTTTTATTCCAATTTTAAGAGCTTTTTCCCGAGCAAAATTATCACAAGATGGACGAGTAAATGACCAAGTTATCATAACGTGGAACCGTAACATGGGCAAGCCAATTGGAGAGAAATGCATCCTACATTATTTGTAAATATACAGGCTAACCAAAACATCTTTTAATTTCTGTACTACGGGCAAAGCCTTGCGGGTACTGCTAGTGTTATATATAACTGAGGGATTTTGACAAAAATATTCTACAAACGCCGTGGCATATATTTTTCTTTTGTGAATATTTTATTTTTAGCGATTATTTCTTTACTTTATGAAAAATTTTGAAAAAAAAAATATCAACCAACTTCAAAATTGCTCTAAAAAGTGAAAAATAATTTTATACTTTAAACACCATCGATAATACTTTTAAACATAATTTTTGAAGTTGGCACAAAAACAAAAAGTAAAATCTAGTTGCTTCGTTCATATTTGCTTCAGAAAATCATCCTAAGTTAGGAACGAAACATTTATATCGTTCGTTACTCAAATATCTGTTATCAATACATAATGTATGTGGTAGTGAAGAATCTGGGCCTGATTAAATTTATAATTGTAGTTGAGTTATGACTGTGAATGATTTTATCTATCGTTTTTGTGCTAACTGCAAAAATTATGTTTAAAAGCATTATCGATGGTGTTTAAAGAATAAAATTATTTTTCCCTTTTTAGAGCAATTTTGAAGTCTGTTCTATTTCTTTTTTCAAAATTTTTTTATTTCATTCTTTTTAGTGTAAATGTATTTCCGAAATATTAAGAAGTTACCATAAAGAAACTTCACCTTATTTTTTTCATAAAAATGCCCCATACTAAAAAAAAAAAAAAAAAAAAACTAAAAACACGCCTTAAACTTTAAGCGATTGACACTAAAAATTTATCTTTGTTTTTCCCTGGAATTCATTTGTGTGTTAATTTAATTAGAACCATTTAAATATTACGTTTTCCCTAACTAATTTACATTTTAGAGCATATTTGCTTTTTATGCAATCCTGTATCTCCTTACTTAGCCCAGATCATCTGTTATTGGCGTAGATGATAACGATACAAATACTACTATATATAGTTGAAGCAAACCTAACCCAGTAGCATTGTGAAGGCTACGCAGATCTTAATCACTGCATAAGACTCGCTTCTACGTTAGGTTTACCCCCACTATAGAGCAATGACACTGAAGAAACTTGATATGCTTGCTTCAGAGAAGCCTTCATTCAAAATTATCACCACAATTATTAATGTTACTGCAGTATGGCACCAAACAATTGAGACAATGGGTTTTATATTTAATCATTTAATAGGGAAATTGCATAAAATTTACTGTTTTGTTTTGTCCATAACTTTTTTTCTAAAGAACAAATATGGCCAAACAAAGTAATGGACCTAAGTTGAGCCGTCCCCTATCCATTAAAAAAAGAATCATCAAAATCGGTTCAATAGGTGAGACGCTGTAAGTGGACAAACAAACAAACAAACAAAAAAAAAACATACATACGGTAAGAACTGATAACCGCCTCCTTTTTGAAGTCGGTTAAAAATGAAGTATTTTTAAAAAATATTTTTTAATATTCTTTTACGCGATTGACGAATTGATATCTTTCTTAAAAGCGTGAAAGAATTTCAGAGAACGAAGTATACATTTACAATCTTTTGGACTCCACTTGAAAGAACAAACGTTTTAATGCATGTAAACAGCCATTTTGTTTATTTTTTCTATCTTGTTGAGTATTCAGTGCTATGTGAGACGAGGAAGGAAGGAATGAATATGTAATTTATACTCCTTAGGCTCAAAATTAAAAGTGAAATCAAGGTCTACTTTCTCGCTTTAGTATGCCCATTTATGACGCATCAAAGAAGATAAAAAAACTCGTTAACTCGAAATTAATCTCTAAACGGCCGTGCTAGTCACGTATTTACTTTCTTGATTAAAATTGATTGGTTGTGCATAAAATATGCGTATTTATTTACCTGTTTTTATTTTGAATGTTTTAGAATAGGCTCATCTTCATCCTCTTAAGATATGCCGTATTACCCCGCATTATCCAGCATGCCGGAAAAAAGCGAGGTTGCCCAGCATGCCGGGAAATTTGATTTTTCCTGCTCGCCGGATAATGCGAGTTTTATTTCGCAACAAAACAAAAGTAAATTACCCCATTCAGTTCCAATAAGAAAGCAAACCACAATAAGGAAAATATATATATATATTAATTTGAATTTTTGACATCTTGAATTCAAATTATGTTTTTTGCAATCACGAGTGTGTGTATGTAGGTTTGTGTGTAGGGTGTATGTGTGTGTAGACATGTGTGTTTGTGTCTGTGTGCTGGCATAAGTGTGTGGGTAGTAGTGTGTATGAATGTGTGTGTGTGGGGGGGTATGTGTATGTGTGTGCAGGCATATGTGTTTGTGTCTGTGTGCAGGCATGAATGTGTGGGTAGATGTGTGTATGTTTTTTTATGTGTAGGTGTCTGTATGTATGTGTTTGTGCTTGTGTATGTGTTTGTGTTGTGTAGTTGTGTATGTAATGCGTGTGTGTGTAGTTGTGTATGTAATGCGTGTGTGTGTAGTTGTGTATGTAATGCGTGTGTGTGTAGTTGTGTATGTATGCGTGTGTGTGTGTAGTTGTGTATGTATGCGTGTGTGTGTGTAGTTGTGTATGTGTGCGTGTGTGTGTAGTTGTGTATGTGTGGTTGTGTATGTGTGCGCGTGTGTGTAGTTGTGTATGTGTGCGTGTGTGTGTGTAGTTGTGTATGCATGCGCGTGTGTGTAGGACATGGATGCAACCTGGAGACGGCTTTCGCTATAGGAGCAGCATCGTGAGGAGCCGGTCGACGGTGATGGTGCGGAGGGTGGCGGTGGGAAAATAAAATAATAAAATGATAGGGCGCCAAAAACAGTCAAATGAAAGCAATAAGCAATCGTGATTGCTCAAAAAAAAAAAAAAAAAAAAAAAATCCTGAAAGCAACCTTCTTTTAAAACAAATGTGTATTGCATATAATATGTGCATGTTATTTATGGTAAGTCATTGTTAATGGATTTAATTATATGCCAATAAAGTAATCAATTCAGAAGCAATTAACGCTTCTACGATTTGTTCATAGTTTTTTTAAATAAATGATTTTAGTTTCCTTTTAGAGGGGTCAGTTTAATTTTTATTTATTGAATAGCTGTGGTAAATTCTTTAGCACTGGTTGAGGGGCGGTAACTTACTGCTTAAGTGTTTGCTTTCTTAGTTTTAATTCATTCTTTATAAAATTATTCGTTATTAAACAATATTTTTCTTGTTGAAATAACAAATGACATTGTTAGTTAATATTTTTACAAAATTAAACTGTTTTTAATACTAATAAGATATGTATAGAACTTATATTCATTTTTAAGCTGAACGCATATTTTTTATAGCATTAATTTTTTTTCTTATAGCCTCGAATTTTTCGTCATGCTGGAAAGGACCAGGCAAGTGTTACTGAAAATCTGGTGTCCCTCGAATTTTGCGGCATGCCGGATAATGAGGGTTAATACGGTAAATTAGTTTCTTAGTTAAATACATTTTTTGAATACATTTCATTTAGTTATTAGCGATAGTTGATCGTACAATTTAGTATTTGTTATGCAGTGATTTGAACATATATTGAGTTTTCGGAATCTTGATTTTTTGGATAATTTTTACTTAATGACCAATGGTACATTTAAAAAAAATCACCACATGGAATGCAAAAATATTGTATTTAGTGTGTTATTTTATCAAAAAAAAATCTTTAAAAAATATTCAAGAAGCATGTTTTTGTAAATCTTACTTAAAAATAAATAAATAAAAATAAAATAAAATTAAGAACTAAAACATTTATTTTCTACGTTATTGAGTGCCTTGTGTTTTCAAGTTAGGAACTGCATTTTATTCATAGGACAGCTCTCAAACAGTGAGCCCAAATTCGGATCTAAACTTTTAAGCTTTGACAGCAAAGTAAATTTTATTCAGACAAACATTTTTTTGAATAAAATGACAGTTCTCCTTTTTTACAGGAATGAGTATAATTTATTGACGAAAGTTTCGTCTAATACCTTTAAAGATGTTAAGAATGATAATAATATAACAATAATAAATAAATAATCAAAGAAAGAAAAAAAAAAGTCCCAAATGCTTCATACAAAATTAAGAGTAGGAAGCTACAACTGAACAATCAACTGAAAATTTTTCCAACAAATAAAAAGAATCATTACATTATATTTATTCTCTAAACTATTTTGGAGAAAAGTACGTTGGAATATGGTGTCCTCTCAAATCATTTTCTAACTGTTTAAAAGCACTTTCATATGTTTTTAAGCTGTATCTTTAAAAAAAAAAAGCTTTTTTTTTAAAGACATGTTAAAATTTAAGCTATAAAAATAGTATAACGATCGGAATGTCAATTTTTATTTCTTCTATTAATTTATTATTATAGATAGTGAGTTGTTATATAATCTAACTAAAAAATGTTACTAAGATGTTACTTTTTCAAATCAATTGTTATTTTGCGTAATTAAAGAATATTTATTGAATGTTACATAAATAAGTAGAAATTCTTCGAACAATAACTGCTGTATAATCTTAAAAGAAAAAGAAAGATAGATCTTTTGTACATCTTTCGCACTCCAATAATAATTTGAACCACATATTTCAAATTAAGGCGCTAAATTAGCATCAAAACATCATTTGTTGCTTAATAATTGGTTATTCAATGCTTTAATTATGTTTTTCTGTTTATATTTTCAAACATTTTCTTTCCCATAGTTATTTTAAGCCTTTTGTTCCCATTTCTCTAAGGAAAGATAGTTTTACAATGGCCAAATTGAAATACTAGTTTATTTTTAATAATATCTTATATACACAGCATCATAAATAAGAATCATCACAAGAAAAAATATCCATCGTTGAAGCTTATGTGTTCTTTTTCTTTAAAAAGTGCTTTTTTACATTAATTAACTTTTTACTTTTGAACACAAAGGTATATCTCAAAAAAAAACTATTTTGATTATTTTTTTTTCTTGAATGATTTACTGACATGTTTGTTTATTTGCTTCAGAAAATCAGACAACGAGTTTCCACAGTTATATCAATGATGCTCTTTCACCTTTGATTAATTCTTTGAAATCTTTATTATATGCTAAAACCTGTCTATTGAGCCCTTCAAATACTTTCTTTACCATCCATATTAATGTTCAAATCTAAAAAAATTATAAAAAGTAAAACTTATATTGAAGAAGTTGAAAACCAAATTTAAAAGATTGAAAATTGTGAAACCTGCAGATCAGAGGTATCCAAGTTTGTAACTTAGAGGTAAACACTAAAAAAAAATTAAAAAAAAAAAAAAAAAAAAAAACCTACAAAATGATAATTTAATTCTTTTATTGGTAATTTTCAAAACTACTTCGTGTCTTTTCATTGTTAGATATATGTATATTCTAGATGTACAAAATGTAAAATAGCTGTTAAAAAAAAGCAAAAATAGGAGCAATTTTGAAATTAGAAAAAAAAAGTTTAAAATTTCTATTTTTGTTCCAACTTTTACAGAACTACCTGATAATGTTGCTTTTTCTATTATAGTGTACGAAGTTTTTTCCCTCGGCTATAGGGTAAAAAAAAAGAAAAAACTTTTTAAAAATTTGTACAATGAACGGTTTTTTCTCTTAAAATCAAGAATTAAAATGCTATCCATGAAGTTGTTGACACGACTAATTGTAAATCATCATTTCTATGCTAAGTCAGCAGCATGCAGTTACCGTTAGGCAACCTTTCTTGCCTGTCGGAGTATGGAGCAAGATGGAGAGGCTCCTCACTATGCGCAGTCGGTCTCACATGGAGTTATCCTGCAGAGATGTTGGCAACTACGATTTCTTAATTTGAACGTTGTTAAATTTCCGCATTCGCAGTATAAAGTTTTCTTAATTCATCAGTTTAAAATGTTAATTAATAGTCAATAACACGAAAATTGAAATGGGATTGAGTTTTATGCAGATTTCTTGTCATTTTCCAGGCGGCTTCAATGCCATGCGAAACCATTACCATTGTTATTAGCTTTTGTAGCATATCTTCACATCCATATGCTCATGTTTTTTTTTTTTTATGGTGAAAAAATGTTTCTTTGTAAACGAAAAACATATGATATTGCACTGTTTTAAAAATTTGTGTTTTTCAGCCTACTTTCCCGTAAAAGCTTCTAAAAATAGAGGGAAAGAAAGAAATAGGGTTTAATCTACCTGCAAAGTATCGGTGAAGATAAAAGAAAAAAAATAATTAAAAAAAAATAATCTGAATTTTGACATCTTGAATTCAAATTATGTTTTTCGCAATCACGAGTGTGTGTATGTAGGCGTGTGCGTTTGTGTGTGGGGGTATGTGTTTGTGTGTACGGGTTATGTGTATGTGTGTGTAGGCATGTGTGTTTGTGTCTGTGGGGGAGATGTGTATGTGTGTGTAGGCATATGTGTTTGTGTCTGTGTGCAGACATGAATGTGTGGGTAGTTGTGTGTATGTTTTTGAGTGTGTATGTGTGGTTGTCTGTGTGTATGTGTGTATGTGTTTGTGTATGTGTGTAGGTGTATGTGTGTATAGGTGTATGTGTGTATGTGTTTGTGTGTGTGTAGTTTTGTATGTATGCGCGCGTGTGTGTAGGACATGGATGCAACCTGGAGACGGCTTTCGCTAGAGGAGCAGCATCGTGAGGACCCGGTCGACGGTGATGGTGCGGAGGGTGGCGGTGGGAAAATAAAATGATAGGACGCCAAAAACAGTCAAGTGAGAACAATAAGCAATCGTGATTGCTCAAAAAAAAAAACTGGAAAATAAGGGGAAAAACTAAAAGAAGGATATTGAGATGGGGAATTAGTGTCTGTCGATCTGTCTCTCCCTTCCTTTCCTCAACTTTTGAGGGATTCTCCGATTCAAACAAACTTTGTTTGAGTGAAATAGCTCAATCTCGCATTTATTTTCTCTTATTAAACCATTTTTTGCTCCAATATAAACAGAAAAACCACAGAGTTTGTTGAGTATGGTTCAGTTTCAAATGTTTCAAATTCATCTTTGTCACCGTCGCTTTCCTTTATTTTAATCTGCATCAGCACAAATTAGAGTTACAGTATCTTTGGAAGTGATAACATTGGCGTCAACAAATATATAATTTTCAGTTGCTCCTCTACAACACAAATTTTGAAAAGAAAAAAAAAATTAATTTGAATTTTGACATCTTGAATTCAAATTATGTTTTTCGCAATCACGAGTGTGTGTATGTAGGCGTGTGTGTTTGTGTGTGGGGTGTATGTGTGTGTGTGTAGGCATTTGTGTTTGTGTCTGTGTGCAGGCATAAGTGTGTATGTAGTTGTGTGTATGAATGTGTGTGTGGGGGGGGGTATGTGTATTGTATGGTGTGTGTAGGCATATGTGTTTGTGTCTGTGCAGGCATGATTGCGTGGGTAGTTGTGTTTGTGTGTATGTGTTTGTGTGTATGTGTGTGTGTAGGTGCGTGTATGAATGGACGTGTGCGTAGGATATATGGATGCAATTTGGAGACGGTTTTCGCTATAAGAGCAGCATCGTAAGGAGCCGGTCGACGGTGATGCTGCAGAGGGTGCTGGCGGGAAAACAAAATGATAGCACATCAAAACAGTCAAATGAAAGCAATAAGCAATCGTAATTGCTCAAAGAGACCGTTATTACTTTCTGTCAGAATTTATAGCTCATCATTAACCATCAGTTGATTTCGGAATGTAAAATACTTTTTCCAAGAAAGGGTAACAGGGCCGTATGCAGGGGGGTGGTTTATTGGGTTCAAACCCCCCTACGAAGTTTTTCATCCAAAGAAATGCTTTCCATTATTTATTTTCTTTTTTTATTTACTTTTAGTGACAAAAATATTGTTATTATTTCAATTTTATTTGTGAAAAGAAATGAGTATGACTGAAAAATTGTACTAACTCATTGTGTGTTGATGGCAGTTATTGAGAAATTCATTTATTATGTTACAATATGGCGTTTTGTAAGAACATCCCCTCCTTCCATTTAGATAACCTATTGTAACAAAAATCAATAGAATACACATGAAACCAAATTCGATAGATCATATAAATGTTTCAAAAAATGTGTTTGGTAAACCCCCCTCCGAAACAAAAGTCTGTTTACGGCCCTGAAGGGTAACATGAGCAGGAAATCGATAAAACTTTTATGAATCACAAAAACCCATAGATTTAACATTGTACCAACCAAATATTTCAGATTTCCCCGTGAAATTCAGTTAAATCAGGGCTCTGTATAAGCGAGATTGACTGTAGTATTAGTTTTCGTGCACATGCAATTCTCACAGCTTAATTCATGGAAATCCTCAGTTAAATCAGAGCTTCGTATAAGTGAGTTATTAGTTTTTATGCACATGTAATTCTCACAGCTTAATTCATATAAATCCTCAGTTAAATCAGGGCTCCGTATAAGCGAGTTTGACTGTAATATTAGTTTTCCTGCCCATGTAACTCTTTACAGCTTAATTCATAGAAATCCTCAGCCTCTGTCCGAAAAAAACAAAAACAATCCTACGATGTCCAGCCTTGAAATACGAAATTCTGAATAATTCATGAAGCGTATTAATGTACGGACATTACGCTTTGGGTCTAAAACCCGGTGATCATTAACCAGACGTTCGGGATGTGATGAAATAAATTATAGAAACGTTTGGATGCGAGCACATTTTGTGCAAAAAGCGAGGCAATTTCCCTCTTCTTACCTTGTTCTTGGGTGCAGTTTGCGGCAGCATAAGGCTCGCCATGGAAGCCTCCGGCTCATCCACGTGTTTGAGCCTTTCGTAGAGGCATGTAATTGTTATTCTCGCCATGAAGATTAATTTATTTGTTTTGAGTACGAGGTAAGAATATCGCTTGGGAAGCGAATCAAGTCACGAAGACGATTTTGTTACGTTTAACCGCAAGACTAAACTGTTGTTTGATAGTGATTTTTAATTTTTCGAAAAAAAGTAGCGATGATGAATAAAGGAAGTCATGTGATGACTTCCTTTTATCATCAGCTCGTTTTTTTTGCTTTTTTGGCACCCAAACGATAAGTGGCTTGTGTTCTTTTCACAGCAACAAAAAACCTTTCTGAAACATTTATTCCGTGGTTGAACTGAAATACTGTGCCATCAATTTATTTTGTCTAATCTATTGAATAAAGCTGATAGTTTTCGCTCTTCAGCATTTGGTGAAATTTGCCCAAATGTTAGTTTGTCGTGCACCATAGGTTCCACAAGATTAGTTCTCGATGCAGCATCTTCACCATAATATCTTTGAAATACTTGTTCCTCTATTGCCTCATATGGTGCTTGGAAAAACAGGTAGCATATGAATGCTATTCCAAAACTTGTGATGAAATATGAAAAAAAGCTCATTACCTGTAATTGAAAAGGGATAATATTAATATAAGAAGAAAAATTAGTTTTTTTTTCTCAATGCTGAACACTTTGGCATTAAGGGGGTCCGATACACATTTTGAAATTTTTTTTATTAAATACTATAGAGGTTTGAAATTTTTTACACTGATTCAACATCTATTTAATAAGCAAAATCATAACATACATACTAATAAAAAAATTTTTATTTAAAATTTTTTTTTTTAAATGGGACTGCTTTAAATTGATATAACTCAAAATATTCTTGGTCAATTTTCAATTTTTTTTTCAAAAATTATGCACAAACATCTAAGCTTTAATTTTTATTCGGCGATTTTAAAAATCGAAAATATTGATTCAATAAAAAATAAAAAATATTTGAAGAAAAATTTCGAAAAATTCGAAGATACTTTTATTTAAAAAAAAATCATATTTTTTGCAGTAAACGTTTTTTTTTTCTAATTCGCCGAATAAAAGTTAAAGTAAATGTTTGAAAAAGATATGCTGCAAATTTCATTACTCTATCTTAATCGGTTCCTGACTTATAAGAGTTTGAATGCAAGAAATCGGGAAAAATTGCATCATGGAGAAAAACGCGTTTAAAATTTTAAAGTTAAATACACATTAGTTAGGTGCGTGCAACAAAAATAATTATATCTTTTGTTCTGATTAAGATAGAAACAAGATTCAAACGTCCTTTTAAGCAGATGAAAACGGAGTAATTTTTCAAATGATAAAAAAAAGCAAAATTTGACGATTTTTGTGTCCCGACCCTCTTAAGAAAGACAAAATTATTAACAGAATTTAATAAATATCTTTGTACTTGAAATTTAAATAAGATATAACGCCGTTTTATTGCACGAAATTGCAGACTACTGCAGACATGTGATTCGGCTTTGCAAGGAACGACTTTTTCAATGCGAAAAAAGTGAGCTTGTAGATGCAAAGACATCTGATCATCCACAAGCTCACTTTTGCATTGTCAAGGGCATTTCTTGTAAGCTGAAACACTCGTCTTCAATTAATCTGCAATTTTGTGTAAAAAAATTTCTTTTTTTTTTTTTTTTTCAAGATGCTTAACATTTCTGAAACACATTATTACGAAATTTTAAAACAAGTATTTTTTAGTGTATGTTCTTCGATTAAAATTAAGGCAGAAATATTTTAATCTATATTAATATTTTTTTTTTTTTTGCGACAAAGAAAAATTGAAATTTCGTTTCTTAACTGTTTCTTTTAAAAATGCTGCTAAAAGTAAACAAATTCAAAACGTTTCACTTACTGATTTGCTGAAATTTTTTTCTCCATTTTATCAAGCAAGATGTTGCTAAATCGTATTGAAAATTGTTGCTACACATCCGAGCCTTGAAATTTTGTGAAAGATAAAAATCGTCTGCGAGACTCTGTAGAACAACAATTTAACTCGAATAATAAGACTTCAGCGTTTTTGTTGCTTCCCCTTTCTTGGATAGATGGACTTATTTTTCTTTAAGACAATCACATTTTTCCGTAAGTAAACCAATATTAACAGTTTACACACATTGTAACTTTAAACTACGTTTACTACAAAAAAAAAAAAAAAAAAACCTTGAAATTAATTAATGCCTGAAAATTTTCGCAGTAATTAAAAACTTATGAAGAAATTTTTGCTGATTTTTTTTTCTTAAACTATGAATGTTTTTCTTCCTTACCTTTTCTTGGATAGATGGACTTACGCTCACGATAGAATTATTTTTATGTAAGACAATCACATTTTTTTTTCTTAAACTTTTAATGCTTTTTTCCTTATATCTGACACATTTTTTTTAACTATTTTTGCAGAAAAATGCAAAAGTTAATATTTTTAAAATAATATTTTGCAAGAAAAGGAGCGTATTTATCGGTTTCTCTCACTATGAGTATATATTTAAACATATCTCACGTAAAAATCCACTTTTTTTTCTCCATTTCTGAAAAATTAGAGGACAAATTAAGAACTATATTGAACCTAAATGCTATTCCGACGACTGCTTTAATTTTTAAATTATAACGGCTTATTATTGCAGGCTGAAAGCATGTGGTGAAGTGATAGATTTATCGAAAGAAATATCGTATGAGACAAATAGCTATATTCTTTTCGGTTCCTTCCACACTTCACAATAGTTTTCAAAATCTTGAATAAGCGAACACGGGACGCGGGAGCGTCCTGGCCGCCAAGAAAACCAAACGTCAGCAGCCAACAAAAGCAAATCCACCGCCAAGAAAGACGAAAGAAAAAAGCGACTAAGGAACAGTTTACACGACAGAACATGTTGGGTTTTTGTGGGTTTTTCACCCTCTGTATCTCAGCCCCATGAAGACCCTCGGAGTTGATTTTTGGTATACTCAATCTCTAGTGGCCTCTGACGACATAAACCGAAATACAATCCCCAGGACCCTCAGGGGCAGGAGGAATTCAAGTTAGAAAATCGCTGTTCCAAAACGTTTTCGCTTTCTTTGACAGGGCTACAAACCAGACAAAAGACGAATCAAGCTGAAATTTAGCACACACATTCCTTGTGCCCTACTGATGTGCCTTTTGTGCCATTTGACCCCCCCCCCCCCCCCCCCCTTTGCAAAGTAAAGTGGTTTTTGGTGAGCAAAAAGCTTCCCGTTAAACAAGATAAACAATTTAAAGGATCTATCCATATTTCTGAGGAGTTGAAGGTGGGAGGAGGTTCTAATGGAAGTAGGTGTGATGAAAGAGAAGAGGGAGGATGATAGTTTGGCAGGTACTTGGCGGGCAAACTAGATATCATAATTTTTTAAGGATGAGGGTTTTGGGTTTAGGATGTGTGAAGGCCTTTTTTGTGCGGAAAAGTTAAGAGTTTTCTTGGCGGAGAGATTTTTGCAACAGGATTGTTTTTGATGAGATTAATTTTACAACAGGACTCTGATAGGTTAATAATAATAATGACGATGATGATGATAGTAATAATAAGAATTCATTGATATGTGCTCCAAGATAATAAGAAAACTTTTATACTGTAATAAGTTGTCTCAATATTTATTAGAAAGTGAAATGTAGTAAAAAATATAGCGTAAAGCATTCTTGAAGTTATTATTTTGATGAAATAATGTATGTGAGACAGGGAGAAAATAAGGGATGGGAGTGAACTTTTTTAAGTTTCGAGAAAAAAGTACTTCATATCCTAGATAGGTTTTCGTTGATTTTTTTTTTTTTTTCTGAATCCGGCTATATAACAGCACCTACCAGGGATAATAGCTCTATCTCTCATCTCAAAACAAAGAAGTCCTCCTACCTTGAGTACAGGTTTTCTTAATTTTTTTAATTTTGGCATTTACATCTCTTTGCTTCTCACTGACTCATACACTGAATTTATAAAACATCATTACAAAAGTTTTTGAATGAAATTTCCTCGTGAGCTCGTAGTTATTTGATCTTTTGGTATATGCTTCTCAATTGGAATTGCATCGGAAAATTACCGTCGTTAGGTACATGACTGCGAAGGACACCGAAGATAAAATATTGAAGGAAATACCTATAAACTATCTTCACGTGCATTGATCACAATCAGACGGAAATGTCTGTGTCTTCGGAGAGAGCTAATTGGAATGTTTTCCAAACACAAAATCATTTTTCTGCCTTCAAGTATAGGCAGTGAAGAAAATCAGAGAAAAAGTTATCAGAACGAACCGTTTATAAAAGAAAATCATGCGTAAAATATTATAATTGCGCATAATATTCTTTTTATCTAATTAAAAGAATGAAAATAGATGAAAAGAAGTCATTAGAGGTAGATATATCAATGATTTTACCCGTTTCCTTCTAACTACTAGTTTATAACGTATCAAATATTAATTTAATTTTTTTTTTTTGCGTTTTTAATATTGTGATACACACACACATCAGGGTGGTTCAAGAAAACTTTTTTTTTCAGCTAGAGTCCAAGACACCCCTTAATTTTTTTAGACTTACTAATAGTAATGTGCTGTAAAAGAGTTTTAGCCTCTTACTCAAATTTTAAGAGGGTGCTCAATAACCCCTCAATTTAACAATAGCAGTAGCATAGAAAATGCCACAAATTTAGAAACATTTAATTTCCTCAGTTATATATTTTTTTTAATAATTATTTTACTGCAATGTATATGCATATAACTCGTGTATATTATATACTAGTGGTAACCGCACGGCTTCGCCCGTAATAGCAAATTAAAAGGTCTTTTGATTCGCCTGTATATTTACAAATGATGTGTAGTGAATTTTCTCGCCAATTGGCTTGTGCCCACGTTACGGTTCCACGTTATGATAATTTCGTATCTCGCCCATTGGCTTGTGCCCATGTTACGGTTCCACGTTATGATAATTTCGTAATTTATTCGTCCATCTTATGATATTTTTTTCTTAAAATTGGAATAGAAATTTTTTTCTTAAAATTGGAATAGAAAAAGAACAAAATCGAATTTTCGAAAAATCGCTTCGAGGTGCACACCCCCATGCTACATACTAACTTTGTGCCAAATTTCATGAAAATCGGCCGAACGGTCTAGGCGTTATGCGCGTCACAGACATCCTACAGACATCCTACAGATATCCTACAGACATCCAGACATCCTCCGGATAGAGAGACTTTCAGCTTTATTATTAGTAAAGATGTAACATTTTTTTTTTTCAGTTCAATGTATTTTTTAACCCCCCTCCCCGTACTTAAGAAGTTTGGGGGTTGGGGGTTGAGCACCCTCTTTCAGTTGAAATAGGAAGCTAAAGTTCTTTCAATGTTTTGCTATCCACAAGTCTAAAAACTTTGAGGGGTGTCCTGTTATCTAGGAGAAACATTTTTTTACGTGTATTTTTGAACCACCCTAACACACATATATATAATCCCTCCAGGAGTTTTATCTCCCGTGCGTCGTAACGTCTTTAATAAAAATTAAGACATTTTCACCGTTAATGACGAAAAATAAACGAACTGTTCGATTTTGGGCTGTTTTTTTTTTTTTTTTTTTTTTTTCCAAAAAATACTCTTAAAACTTTTTTTTTAAATACGGATTTTTACTTCCTTTTACAAAAAAGGAAGTATTGTTTTCGCGAAACAATTTAACAATTTTCACTCAAAAATTGACCTTAATTTCCATTTTACTCACCCCCGAATGATTGAGTTTTCTTTTCTACTCGACCACACGTGGATAAGCGTCTAAGAACATATAGACACGCGAAATATCCATTTTGACGATTCCCGAGTTATTAACAAAGAGTTTTCTCGTGACGTCTGTATGTATGTATGTATATATGTGCGTATGTATGTTTTATAACTCAAGAACGGTAAGTCCTAGAAAGTTGAAATTTGGTACGTAGACTCCGAGTGGGGTCTAGTTGTGCACCTCTTTTGGTTGCATTCCGGTGTTTCTAAAGGGGTCTTTGCCCTTTTTAGGGGGAAATCATTGTTAATTTCGATGTAAACTCAAGTGGTGTCATAATTTCGAGGACACTTGGCGATATATCGCCAGTCTTTTGGTCGCCAAGTTTTGTCGCCAAATTGGCGACGAAATTGCCGTTTTATTTATTTATTTATTTTTTGTTTATTGAGCAATCACGATTGCTTATTGCTTTCATTTGACTGTTTTTGATGTCCTATCTTTTTATTTTCCCACCGCCACCCTCCGCAGCATCACCGTGGACAGGCGGGCTCCTCACGATGCTGCTCCTATAGCGAAAGCCGTCTCCAGGTTGCATCCATGTCCTACACACACACGCATACATACACAACTACACACACAGACGCACGCACACACACACACAAACACATATACACATACACCTACACACACATACACCTACACACACATACACCTACACACACAAACACATACACACACAAACACATACACACACAAACACATAAACACACAAACACACATGCATACACACGCCTACACACAACTACCCACACATTCCTGCCTGCACACAGACACAAACACATATGCCTACACACACATACACATACCCCCTCCACACACACATACACATACCCCCCCCACACTTATGCCAGCACACAAACACAAACACACATACCCCGTACACACAAACCCCCCCCCCACACACACAAACACACACGCCCACATACACACACTCGTGATTGCGAAAAACATAATTTGAATTCAAGCTGTCAAAATTCAAATTCATTTTTTTTTTTAAATCTGTTTCAATTTGACCACTGTTGGTGATATTTAGAGAGCAAACTATTGAATCACATTAAAATTGCCAATAATGGGGAAATGACATTAAATTGGAGTAAAAGGAAGTCATGTGATGCACACATCAGCTCGTTTAATGTCTGCTATCGACCTCGAAGCAACGAGTGGAATCTATTAATATAAAAGTCTAAACTTTTAATGATTGATTGAAAATACATTCTAAAGTTTCCTTTTTTTTTAACATCACTCATATTCGAAAAACTTTAAAAAACGGGAGGCCGAGGGATGGACGTTTTGTTACAGATAATCGATAGCTCATTGAGAAATATCTAAGTCTAAAAAATGTCATGTTAACTAATCCCCTACTGTGATTGGAGTTTGTTCGAGTGTGAACGCTTTGCATGGGTCAGCTAGTATGACATATATATATAATTTTGATTTGATATTACAAAACAGGAAAAGTATTACTAACGAAACGTACCTGTAAAAGTTAAATCAAGAGCGTTTAAAAATAGACGAGGAGTTTTCAAAAAAAAAAAAAGATAATAATAATAACAATTAAAAAATGCAGGCTGTGTTTGGTTCTTGGCGCATGTCTTTTCTATTTTTACTTCCTTTTACAAAAAAGGAAGTATTGTATTAGCGGAAAAAATTTCACTCAAAAATCGACCTTAATTTCCATTTTACTCACCCCCGAATGAATGTTGAGTTTCGTTTTCGACTCGACCACACGTGGATAAGTGCCTAAGAACGTATAGACACGCGAAATATCCATTTTGACTCTTCCCGAGTTAATTACAACGAGTTTTCTCGTGACGTCTGTATGTACGTATGTATGTGCGGATATGCGTATGTATGTCGCATAACTCAAGAACGGTATGTCCTAGAAAGCTGAAATTTGGTACGTAGACTCCTATTGGGGTCTAGTTGTGCACCTCTCCTTTTGGTTGCATTCGAATGTTTCTAAAGGGGTCTTTTTCCCTTATTGTGAAATCATTGTTAAATTCGATGTAAATTCAAGTGGTGTTGCAATTTGGCGGACACGGCGATATATCGCCAGTCATTTGGTCGCCAAGTTTTGTCGCCAACTTGGCGACAAATTAGGCGATTTTTCTTTTTAAAAATCTGGTTTCAATTTGGCCACTGTTGGTGATATTTAGAGAGCAAACTATTGAATCACATTAAAATTGCCAGTAATGGGGAAATGACATTAAATTGGAGTAAAAGGAAGTCATGTGATGCACACATCAGCTCGTTTCGCACCTTTTTGCATTGAAAAAGGAGTTCCATGAAAACGCTAAAACACGTGTCTGCATTTTACACTTTTGCACAATCTTTTAAATTTGTCCTATTTTAAAAGTTGTTGATTGACTTTAAGTTTACTTTTTAAACAAAGGAGACCAGTTTCGCCGAGGAACTACTTTTCGAGTAATATTTTAGTGGATACAATGAAACAAGCAGTTTGTTATCACCTACCTGGTTGTAATGACTTAGGAAAACCAACTCTCGCTGAATTCCACCTTGAAAGTACATAATCGGAACGTGAAGAAGATAAACTACGTAACACAGTCGTTCTAGAGGCACAAGAACTTTCCACGAAAGGATGATTTTCGTTATACCTGTAAAAATATTCAATATACAGTCGGACCTCCATATATCGAAGTAGCAAATTGCCGGAAAAAAATTCGATATATAGAAATTTCGATACGTAGAAACGATCTTATTTTATCATTAAAATATCCTAAAACATTAAAATTAAAGCTTATTTTCATGCATGAAACCCAATTTCTAATTTATACGAGCATCGGATTAAACGAAAGTTAATAACTGAAAAATTAACAGAAATTACATTTTTGTGCCTTCATACATCTTCATTCTTCGGCAGTTCAACTTGATTCGCAACATGAGGGGATTTTCGTTTTGACAATAAATAATAGAGAGACAAGTAAAAAATCAATCTACTTAACTTGAATGATTTTTACTGAAGCTAAAAAGACTAGGAATGATACTCAACAGACAAAAAGGCTAACTTGAAACTAATTTTACAGTGTTACTGGTTACAACTAAGATTTTAAATGAACTCGATGGAATTTAAGAACTCCAGAACGGGACAACGACCTATCTATACTCACCCCTCAACCTCAGATTCCTTATTAGTTTCGTAGCAACCTTTAGTGAACATAACGTTCTCTCCCAACCTTCATTTTTCATCAGATAAACAGTCTAAAGCGGAAAAAAACTTCGAATATCTCGAAAAATAATTTCGATATATAGAGATTTTTTCGATATACAGAAACAGTTTTTCTATGTGATGAACATTGAAATTTGCTGTGATTTCGATATATAGAAAATTTCGATATGTGGAAGTTCGATAAATGGAGGCTCGACTGTATATGAGTTTATTGATGTGATTTACTTTAATACATTGCTACGAGATGCTGATGGACAGTCGTGTTATCGTTTGTTATTATTCAGATAAACGACTATGTGCTATACTGCAGTGCTAAGCGTTGAAGTTGTATCTGCATCTGAGTTAAAAAATGAGAAATTGCCTTAAAAGTTGTGTGCCCCCATGTATTCGATACAGATGTAACGTTTGCAGCATTAAAAAAATATATTTCCCCTTCACAAATTACCATTAAAATTTGTATTTAGGTAAAACTAGCGATACCTGCACGGCTTTGACCGTAGTAGAAAATTAAAAGGTCATTTGGTTTGCTTGTATATTTACAAAATATAGATGATGAATTTCTCGCCAATTTGCTATGTTAAATGGCTCGTCCATGTTAAGGTTCCACGTTATGATAATTTGCTTGAAAATACAGTGGACTCCCTCTACCTGAACACCCTCTAATGTGAACACCCCGATATTCTGAACATATTTTGATGGTCCCGGCGAAACTACGTAGACTTAACATAGACTGACTTCTCTGAACACCCTATAATATGAACACCACAGTATTATGAACGCTATTTTAAACCCCGTTTAATAATTACCTCTCTATATACTGAATATGTTCACAATGAGAATTTGGGAATTCCTATGAACCAAATTGGAAAGCCTGAAATACCTTCACAATTTTATCACAATGATTGAAGAGCATTAAAAAAATGAAGAGAAGAAAAAAAAAATTCTTTTTCTGGATATTACTGCATCACATGAAATGATTCAGCAGAGAATTATAAGCCTGTTGTTTCAGCCGCTGAACTATGTTTCAAGAATTCAATCATTGTAGCAAGTTGTATTCAGGACCTTTGAAGTATGATTACCTTCAAGCAAAATGCGGCTAATAATCACCCAGAAACATTTTCATTTGGATGATTACACGTACCTTGCATGGCAATACACAATGCAAAAACAGATTTAAAAGCATTTTTATTTCATTTCAGGTACTGTACGGGTCGGTAATGTAATGTTGAATGTTACGTTAAACTTTTTAAATTAAAAAAGAAATAAATTAATACATGAGTATAGGTCTTACTGTGAGTTGAATTAGACATTGCACTAACCACCAATCCAAAATTCAACACCTCTATCTCAGTAACGGTAGCTTGCTAGGTAAAGTACTGAACATAGTCCATTAATGCAATAGAATATATATACATGCATTATGCAGTCTCCCTTTATAATTAATACTCCGAAATTCTGTACACTTTTGTTCGGTTCCATGAGTGTTCAGAATAGAGTCCACTGTATGTTCTTAAAATTGGAATAGAAAAAGAACAAAATCGAATTTTCGAAAAAATCGCTTTAAGATGCACACCCCCATGCTACAAAATAATTTTGTGCCAAATTTCATGAAAATCGGCCGAACGGTCTATGCGCTATACGCGTCACAGAGATCCGGACAGAAATCCAGACAGAGAGACTTTCAGCTTTATTATTAGTAGAGAAGAGATATTTGACAAAGAATCACTTGGTGATCGTAAGTCGATATTGATTTAAAAAAGTGCAGATACGACTTGACTTAGCAAGGCAGTATGCTGACCTGGAGGTTTTTGCAACGGTGCTATGAACTAGTATCAAACATATGAAGTTATATTAAATGAATCAAAAACATAACTGCTCAATAATACTTAAGGGATTCATAGTTTAGAATTTTTTGTCGCTGTTTTGGTGAATTGTTACAATTTAGCATTGGTTTCAGGGTTCTCGATAGAGCGCGAGAATCACGCACTTAAAAAAATAAATAAATAAATAAATAAATAAATAAATAAAACATTTAAAAAATATTTTGAAGTGGAACTTTCTCGCGATATTGTCACTTCTGTTTAGTTGAATAAAAAGATTTTTAAATAATCATTCTCGGTTTTCAAAAACCTCACCCTTTATTGCAACAGAGGGACATTTTTTCCTCTAATGGGATCCCTTGTTTATAGTTCACAGCTGAAATGTTCTATGTCCTGCTGTTCTACGTCTGTTCTATGTCTATGCTACCCTGACGGAAGGATGCTTTAGAATCGCATATTATAAAAAACAGCCTCATTTGAAAAAAAAAAAAAAAGTGTATCAGAAACATAAACTTATCGGTAGTTTAAAACTATACAAGTATTTTATTGTACCTAATTGGTGTATTTCATGATCATTAAAAGTAAATTATATTTAGCAAAGTGTAGTTATGTAATCATAACGGTTACCCTTCTTCAGTTTTATTTGAACATAAAGAATACTACAGGTTAAAAGAAAAAATTTAAAAACGAGAAAGCAAATAAAAATATAATAAGTCTCAAATAAACGATAAGGGACAGTGACTTTTGTAGAGTACATGCAATTGATTTAACCCCAAAAATTCGAAACCATGTCGAGAAATTAATCTTTACTATACAAGATAGTACTTAAATCATGGTAATTTCTTACTTCGGTGTTTTGAAGTGCTGATGTAAATCATTAGACATATGGCCAAAGCCCAAATTGGTCTGTGAGCCGTTGCATAAACCACCGCCAAGATTCTGTTCATCTCTTGACCACTTCGATACGGGCAAAGACCAAAGATTAGAGCACTTGTTAGGGAGATAGATGTCAACCACATCATGAAAACTGAAGTCTGAAAAAAATATTCTTGCCTTGGTATCATAAAAATAACAACTAATATCATATAATATAAATATATATGCTGCTGATATAATATAAATGTACAGGTTGATTATAATTAAAGTTCCACTTTCAAAACGCTGTTAAAATAAAACCACTGATCAGAATGACCTGACATTTGAACGGAATATTATCGAAGAAGGGGGAAAACGTATGACAAAAGAAAAATAAATAGTTGGAATTTTTAGCAATAGATGGCGCTGTAAGTGTCAGAATATGTCAATCAAAACACCTGTCATGCGCCCGACTCATTGAAGTTGTTATAAAAAAGCCAAATACACGTTTTTTTCCCCATTTCGCATCTGAGAAGTTCACTATGACTGTCTCAGTGAAAGACCTAGCCGTCCCGATCACTTGATCTTATTCCGTGTGACTTCTGGATATGGGGGCTATCTGAAAGCTGTTGTGTTCAGTGCTTCGATTGCAAATTTTGCTGAGCTAAAAGCATGCATTTCGCAACACATTCTAAACGTGACCCCGAAAACACTTCAATCAGTCGTGGAACATGCTGTTTCTCGATTTCAACTTGTTACAGAAAACAGGGTTCATTATATTGAACATCTTTTGCGCCAGTCTCACGAAAATTAAAGACCGATTTGATTTTTACTGATGTTTTTTATGTGGTTTTCGGCCTCATGACAATTGAAAACCAATTTTTCCCATCCGATGTGATATGACCTTTCCGTGTTGGATGGGCTTACTTAATTAACAGTGTCACACCAATACTCTCGTGCACACTGAGTAGTACGGAGTTTTAACGTATAGTTTACACCTTAGGTAATATTTTTTTATTTATTTGTCATTTGTAGTCGACCACTATTAAATATGATGCTTACAGCGCCATCTATTGCTAAAAATTCCAACTATTTATTTTTCTTCTGCCATCAAGTTCCCCCCTTCTTCAATAATATTCCGTTGAAGTTTGACGTTATTCCGACCAGTGGTTTTATTTTTATGGCGTTTTGAAAGTGGAATTTTAATTATAATCACCCTGTATATCAGCAGCGGCGGTTAAAGCGAACAATTACTTAGCGATTAGTATTTTCTTTTAGGAATAGTAATCTCTCAGTGATGAAATTAGCTACATCCAAAACTGCATACATATAGAAAGCACTCACTTTTTGAATTCTTGTCGTGGGGTTTGCCGCAATAAAGTAAGCCAGCAGCATTCCAATGCAATAGGGTCCAACATGAGTATACGCTTGAGCATACAACATTGTGAAAAGTTTGTCAGCAGTCCTGAAAGTAAAGATTTTTTTCCATTGAAATTTGCAAGAACTAAAGCCCTAGATCGTAGCTTAAGTAGCGACACGTCCGCCATCTTGGGGCTAAAGGATGCTTTTTTCTCTGTCTGCTACATTGGAGTAGCGTGTTTTGTTTCTTGAATGTCGCTTGATTGTAAATTGACATGGAGTTAATAAAAAACCACAATAAGTAGCGACACGGCCGCCATCTTGGGGCTAAACGATGCTTTCTTTTATGTCTGCTACAATGGAGTAGCGTGTTTTGTTTCTTGAATGTGGTGTTTCTTGATTGTGAATTAACATGGAGTTGGTAAGAAACCACAATTAAGAACCAAAACACGCTACTTCACCATGCATAGCAGACATAAGGGAAAGCATTGTTTAGCCCCAAGATGGCGGAAGTGTCGCTACGTAAGCTGCGATTCAAGGCTTTAACAAGAACGAGATGTAAACAACACTCCTCCGAAACATTGAAAATTAAGAAAATTATTGCGGTGAACAGACAAGTTGTAAAGTTTTGAAAGTGTTCTGTTTTTAGTCGATAGCGGTACATAGAAAATAAGTTTTTTTTTGAGCAATCACATTGCTTATTGTTCTCACTTGGCCTCTAAATGGCGTTTCTATGCTTTTATTTTCCCCCGCCTTTCTCTGCAGCACCACCGTCGACCGGCCCCTCCCGATGCTGCTCCTCTAACAAAAACCGTCTCCAGGTTGCGTCCATATCCTATACACACACCTGCACACACACACATACACACACACGATTATATGCACACACCATCACGCACACACACATATATGCATACATACACATAAATACATACACCGACACACACACACAGACACAAAACACACACGCGTGATTACGAAAAACATAACTTGAATTCAAGATGTCAAAATTCAAATTAATATTTTTTTTTTCAAAGTGAAGCAGAAAACCCTTCATCAGAGCACATATGAGGCAGTGAGAAACAAAGGGATGCAAGTGGCATAATTAAAAATTTGGAGATAACCAGTACACATGGTAGGTGAACCCCTCCTCTATCTTGGGACAAGAGATGGTACTAGTAGACCTGGTAATTGCTGCCATACAGCATGATTTAGATAAACTTCTCAATGAAAGTCTGCCTAGGACCTTATCTTTAAACGCATTTTACTCAAGACTTGAAAATGTCCACTTACATCACTTTGCTTCTCACTGCCTCATATGTACTGAAAAATAAAAGTCCAGTTCCTGGCATTCGTTTAAACTTTGACGTCTTGAATTCAAACTAAGTTTTCCGCAACCACGAATTTCGATAGGACTCTACTCGTAGGGTTTCTTGTTTCTACAAATGGAATTGAATGGAAATGGAGAAGAAATTCGTATTTGTCTTATTAAGACTGGTGATTTTCTAAGATTAGGTAATTCGAGGCATGTCCATAAAAAAAAAAGAAAAAATTGTGATTATAATGCGTTAATAAAGATATCGTTATTATGGCCAATTTGCACTCGTGCACTTGTCATTAAGATTGTATTTACAGCGCATACCGTTATGGTATATTTATTATCTTATCAACCTTTAATGATCGGAAATAGTAATCTAGAAAGTTTGTGAGTTAGATAAAATTTTGGTACTTAAGTTCCCTTACATATTTATCTGTCGGAAAAAACAACGGGATTTTACACAAAAAACCCCGCTGTTTCATGTATAATCTGCTTGAGTTAAGCCTTAAAATAAAAAAAAAAAAAAAAACCCGCAAACCGCAGATTATTTATAAAAATGAAGACGAAAATTAGTTCCTCTTAACAAATATTAAAAACACGAGCTAGACTTATTCTCCAGGTCGTCTTCGTCGTCATGGTAATCTGAAAAATCAAAGGAACATCAAGTGCTGTCAGGTGAGGATAATAAACAATTCGTGATTACTAACAAAAAGAAGAATTGTAATATTATAATTCATCTCTTGTGAAAAGTATGAACAGTAAAAAAAACATAAATCAAATGTCACTATGAAATAGATTGAATTTTCAAAAGAAAATCAAAATCCCTTAATAAGAAAGCAAAAAAAAAAAAGTTTTGTAATTAAATAAATTTAAATGGCATACACATAGCTGTCCTTAAAATATACTAGAGCTTTAATAACTGAATTTTATCACAGAAGTAGAAGAGGAAATTTTTTTTACAATTTGGAATTTATTTGTTTTACTGGAGATGATCAAAAAGTTCTCAAATTTGAAATTTGTGTATGTTTACTAAAATAATGCAATAGATGGCAGCACGAATGATTACATTCTCTCTCTCCAACTTTTTACAAAACAAAAAACGTTTACGCGTAAGTATAAAAAAAAAGTAACTTTTCTGTCACACGCTTTTACTGTAAAAACTTTAAGGAACAACTCATTTTTCAATACATTTTAATTTCATCGAAAATATATCTATTTAAACCTGCCAGCAATTTTTTTAACAATTTTATTATATTTTTGGTTTAGGGGTCAATTCTCCTCTCCTCCATTTTTTAAAATGCTAATTACGTATTTTTTTTATGTATTCTCTTGTTGTTCGATTTAAATGCTTTGACCGTAAATCCTGCGGGTGTCTACGGAGCAGGGGGTGAAGGGGGGGGGGGGCACTTTTCTAAGGATAAACTTTATCATGATGCATGGGAAAAGGCTCATGTTCTTTTGCAAGGTAGCACTTTTAACTTTTTGTGGGAAATTTGGCGAAAAGGTTTTTTGATATTATTACCTTTCGTTACTTCATAGCGATATTCGCATCTGTCCTATTAACCCCTTCAGTCGGAATTATTAAATACTTGACCAAAGATGTTTATATTTGGTACACAGTATACTATGGTAAAGGGTAGACAAAATTTCAGGTTTGTAGGAGAAAAATTAAAAGAGATATGGCACGTCCAATATTCCGAACTTATATTTTTAAAATTAATATTTCACATAAAAAACACGATAAAATACCAAACAAACTTCATTATAAAATGTTGTTTAAACAATAATAAAACATAATATAATCGTTTGAAACGATTAATTAGAAATTATATATTTTTAAAAGAATCAGGGAAAAAACCTCGCTTTTCGGAAGAGAATCCATGGTTGGAAAAATGAGCCGCTCTCCTCCTAATCCTTAATGTCAGTCCCTTATCTCCTAATCCTTATATGTCAGTGTTGTCAATTCCAAAACGAAAAATTGTTTCACAGATTGTAATAAGCAGAATGTAAAGAGTCAACTGTAAAAAAAATCAAGTAATTTAATCAATTATTAAATGATTAGCAGCTGTTTAAAGTGTATGTCCGGTATACCGGACACCAGGTCTGAATGGGCTGAGACTTAGCGATATTGTGGTATAACCACAGAGCCGGATTTAACTTTTGAACCACTCTGTGCAAAAGGGAAAAATTGCGCCCCTTGTGAACTGCATGTATAAAGAGCCTCCCCCCCCCCCTCCCAACAAATAAAAAAATACATGCTCTTTTTTACATTTTTTGGCAAACGCATAAAATGTGTCAAAGTAACTTGGCAATTAATGTAAATTGTAAATATTAATAATAATTTTTAAATCGGTTGACAGATTTGATTCTGGTGACTTCCAATTCTCCATTCATAAGACAGCTGTCTGAGAGAGAGTGGATCTACTGTCTGGTTTAGGTGGAAGTCCTTACTAGAATATGAGCACACAAATTAGGGGACTTGTGTTATCTATGTGGAATCTGGAATTAGTAGAATTATGCTTGTGTGTTACATGCATATTATTAACCCTTTTTCTATGTGCAAATAAATAAATAAATAGTTTGAATTTTGAGATTTTGAAATCAGATTATGTTTTTAGCAATCACGAATTGCGATAGGACCCTACTCGCTAGGTTTTACTCGTTGGGTTCTACTAATGGCTCTTATCGCAACGAAAATTGGAATTCAAGACTTTAAAAATCAAATGAATGACAGGGGCTGGTTGTTATGTTCTGAATGCTGTGTGCTGGGTACTTTTTCGTGAAAAAAAGATTGTGTACAGTCGAGAAGGTCGTATAAATAATTCGATTCCGAGGCACGTGGAAGCCTGCATTATAATAGAAAAATAAAATCAAGGGACGGACATCGTACAACGTTTTATTGAAAATAGTAAACAATTCGTGATTGCTCAGAAAAAAAGAGCAATGAGAACATTGTGTCATGGGTAAATTTTGCGCATAAATAGGAGGTTCAGGGGTTACACCCTGGAAAATTTTCCGAACAGTAGCTCTGAAAACACTACAGTGACTTCTCCCTTATACGCGACCAAAGGGGACAACGAAATTTTCGCGAATAAGTGAAAAACCCAAAAGTCCACTTAAAAGCAATAAGTTCACATCTGTTAAGTAATACTAATAGTTCACTATGAATACTAATGAATAAATACGCACATAATTTCTGTTTATGAATTGTAATTTAATAAAAAGGAAAAATTTGAAATTGTACGTTTTGACATTTTTTATGCACTGTACAGTACGTAAGCGAATTCGCCAAAAACCTAAAAAATGTCACGTGTTCAGACGAGGATGTAAAAGATCCTGGATAGACTACGTCAGTGCTTACCGCTTGACCACGATTTTTAGTGACGTCAACCTTTTCTTATGTAATCCGTTCTCTCCTCTCGATGTCAATTACAAGACTAATTCCACCCCCAATTGCACACTTGTGCAAAAAAGGAACGCGTTCTTTGAAGTATCCGAACAATAAAATAAAGGCGTGTGAATGCATTTCAAGAGACAGAACAAGAAGTGTACAAATCTTCCGATAAACAAAGCGTAAATATACGTGATTTAACTAAAGCTTGAAAAAAAAATATCGTGCATAAGTGAAATGTGCGTTTTAGGTTTCGTGTATAAATGAACAAGAGTTAACATTGTTTTCCTATATAGAGAGGAAAATTCCCCCCCCCCCCAAATTGTAGTTGTTAACAATCTTTGTCTTTTTTCTATTGGCGCTTTGTTAGAGGCTTTGACTTTTGTAGACCTAATTCGATCTCCCGATGTAGCATCCATTCTTTCATGTGGCACCGTACCACGATAATATCGACGTCTAGTTTCCGTATCAGATGGAGGTACCTGGGCTCTTACAATGCGAAACTGAGCTGGGAATTTAATTTTTCCGAGAGTACTTCAAGCCAAACGAATAATCGAAGGATCTTTCACATGCCGCATTATCATACGACTTGTGCACTGTCTATTCTATGCCTCTTGAAAATCCATCGATTGGAGCCAGGTTTGAACCTGTGTCTTCAGGCGTAAGATGCCAACGCCTAACCATTACACCACTTGGTCGGCAAGCAACACTTGTTGAAGCAAGGAAACAGGATGGGGTCTGGGGTCATCCCCCTACATTTTTCGTCCAAAATACGTAATTGTAAGCCATCTTAAGAGAAGGAATGGGATTGGAGAATTTTCCATAGTAAATTTTCAGAAGTTTTAATTTCCAAAATCACAGTTTTAGACGATCTTCGGAATGTCTGGATGAGGAGAGTTAAGTGCCTCTCCCTTCGGAATTTTTCGAAATTGAAATCGTTTAAACAAAAATTGATCTTTAATAGTGGAAAGGAAAGGTTCGGAAGAACTTCCGCGAAAACTTTTCAAAATTGAAATTATAACTACGCAAATTGTAAGCAATCTTTGATGACGTTTGGGGAAAGGGTAAGATGCGCGCAGACTTCCTCCGAAATTTTTCCAAATTAAAGTTTTGAAAACAACTGTACACAATCTTCGATGATGTTATAGGAGTCAAGTTAGAGGGTTCTAGGGTTTTCCACTAGTCCTAGGCAGGGGCGGCATTTCAACATTTCATTTGGGGGGTCGAGTTTTTTAAACATGAATTTTCTCAATATGAAATAAAATACCAGTACATTTTTTTAAAGTAAGGTCATTAAAGAAATTCAAATTTTAATTTCCACGCTTTTAATTTATTTTATAGTAAACTGTAACGGAAAAGATCTTGATACTGCCGTTTCTAAAGTAAATTTTTAATGTTCGATTTTTGGAATCCAGAAAAAAAAAGGAAATCTTGGTACTATATTCCGTCAATGTCCAGTGGCATGCTCTTGGCAGTATAGCTGAAGATGAAAGTCATGCTTGTCCCATCATGCACCAAAAAAATAATCTCTAACCTTCTGCACTGTTAAAACTACAGGATGCATTCGGCACCTTTCAGGAGTGAAACGCTTGTTCACCAGCGGCACCCAATACGGAGCCGAAATCGCACCTCTAAATAGGGTGAAAAACAGGCACCTTTTAAAAAATAGGCAGCCGGGGTGAAAAGAATGAACCTTCGGAGAGAGAAATGGCACCCTTACTGTAGATCCCCCCCCCCCTCCCCCGTATTGTGTGCGTTTTTGAATACAGTTGTGTATTTTTCTTTTTTAATAGTTTTGTTTTGATTCATGATAGTCTACGTTTTGCACACTTTGTGAGACACGAAAATGATCTTTCACAGTTAGCTGAGTTGATTGGAATTGGTGAAAAATAATTGAAGCTACGAAGTTATGTTAGAAAATGCATCTTTAAAAATTTTCTCTTAAAAAAAACCACGCAAGTTTAAAATTTGTGCTCTACACTGTTATAACCAGAGGTTCCAGACGAGTGAATATATTCCCCCTAAGGTGAAAGCATGGTGACCAAGGGTGCCATACTGGCCAGGAAGTAAAGCAGAGGTGCGAAAGTAGCAGACAGTCGTAGACAGGGGTGCCAAAACAGCGAGCAATCGCTAAATGACTTGCTGGCGCATGCGCTTCCGGCATACATTCACCATTCAACCACTTCAATATGGCGGACGAATGATAGGTTGCACTACGCGTGGCTTCTACGTCTTTCACATTGAATGAAGTACACTATTGGATTAAATCTCAACTTTTGTAGGATAATTCTTTAAAATAACAAGTAAGTACAGCTTTTGATCACTTTGTAGCTTTTAGGGCTTTCAAACATAGTTAAAAGTACGTTTAATGGTTTTTAGTTACCGTTAGTTGTTTATTTTCAGGTTACCGTTACTGTCGTGAAAATTCCATCATTCAAAACGCTACTAAATGTATCTATCATTATTTTCTTGAGTACTCTCGATAAGCAACATTTAATCACCGAAATAGTAACCGCAATGATATTTGCAATAATCAACAAGTGAGAGCCTAAATAAAAATGATTCTTGTGCTTCGTGTAGCGAGCGCAAAAAATAAAAAAGAAATCTCTCTCCGTCTATCTTTTTCTTTTGCTTTTTCGTTCAAGTGTTTGAATCATTTCCTGTTAGCGGTTATTCGATAGTGTTAGGAATTTCTTTAAATTTTTAACTGTCGAAAAATTTTATGCGCATTTTATTTTATTGTTATTTTGATTGAAATTTTGAACGTGTGAGAAACGATTTTGTTTTTCCGTAACTTTAATATCCCAGAATATTTTTGGCTGTTCATGTAAATAATTCATAAGTACATCTACACTTTACTTTCGGTGCGGTTATAAATGATCATTAACTTAACTATGATTATTCAAATAATTACTCGTCTTTAACTTTAAATATATTTGTGACAACTCTTTGATACCAAATAAAGTCTGTAGATATTTATTGTTTTATTCATTTTTAATATTACTTTGTAAAACAAAAAAAAAAAAACTCATCAGTACGCAGAATTTTTTCACAAGTTTTTTACAGCGCCGAGAGTTATTATAATTATTATTATTTATTTTATTTATTTTTAAGAAAAGGATAAAAATTTCACAGGTCCGCAATGTTTTTCATTTGTTTTTACCGACCCGTGAGTCAAAAGAGGTTGAGAAACACTGATGTAGAGAACGATCAGATGAATTAAAGCCGTGAGCACTTCTTAACTATGTTGAAAACTCTGAAATATGGTCAAATGCTGTAATTACAAGTTTTAGTCATTTCCAGTACTGAATTCATGCAATGTGAAAAGTGTGCAAAACGTAGACTATCATGAATCAAAACAAAACTATTAAAAAAAGAAAAATACACAACTGTATTCAAAAACGCACACAATACGGGGGAGGGGGGGGGGGGGGATCTACAGTAAGGGTGCCATTTCTCTCTCCGAAGGTTCATTCTTTTCACCCCGGCTGCCTATTTTTTAAAAGGTGCCTGTTTTTCACCCTATTTAGAGGTGCGATTTCGGCTCGGGTGCCGCTGGTGAACAAGCGTTTCACTCCTGAAAGGTGCCGAATGCATCCTGTAGTTTTAACAGTGTAGTCTTCATTTTTCATCATTGAAGTACACTGGCTCTTCACAAAACAATTCTTTTTGCTTCGTTCAACAACTTTTACATGTAACTGAAATATTTTATTTATCTTGTTCAATAACCTGCACATATAATATTGAACTTAGATTTATCACTAAATCTTGTGTTAATTTCATTAGAAACTGAATGAATCTATTATTTGATACAAAATATTGAGCCAAACATAGGACTTTGCATCATCATGTGAATTTTTGTCACTTTTTTAAATATTTTTTAAATGGGTCTAATAATTCCAAATTAACAAGAAACTCTTAATAGGAGCTCAATCAAGAGTTCTAGCTTTAACTTTTGAATACCATTTTGTACCTCTCAGTTAAAGAAATACAAAAGTAAACCCAACAAAAGTACTTGTTGATGCACGAATTTTTTTCAAAAATAGCGTGTCTTTTGTAAGAAGTTTCCATGAAAGTATACAATGTATTGAATTGCTCAAATATGCCTCTTAACAGGAGGAATCAATGTTCACTCACTAACTGAACGTACATTTTAAATACAGTGTCTCCCAAAAGTGTTCGTACACCTTGAAATTTTGTAGTAAAACCAAAATAACGCAAAACTGAATTTGAATATGAAGTTCAATTTTTTTTCACACCATTCCTATGCCATTCTAAATAAAACCCAGTAGTTTTTTTTCAAAATATTGCCAGATTTTATTTTTGAAATTTGTCAAAAAATGAAGAGACGGAGAAATAATGCGTCACAAAAGTCATCGTACACTCAAATTTTTTCGAATAAATTCATGATTAAAACTATCATATGTCATTTTTTTATTATTTTTGCATTATGTTGACCCTTTAAAGTCATTTGGCTTTAATTTTTTGTTTATTTATTCCTTAATATTGTGCTTATTACTTTAAAATGACACCACAAACACCATTTGAAATTTGAATTGTTTCCTCACAGTAGCGGTAAATTGGTTTGAAATGTCTCGAAATTAGGTAATTTATGTTATTTTATAGTGAAGTGCTTGATAAAATGCTTTAAAGACAATAATTGGATCGAAAACACGGTAAGAAAAGGTCAACCGGCAAAGTTAACAATGCGTGATCGGAGGTTTACAGTTAAAAAAAATTATGAAAAATACACATTTGAGTGCTGAAAAAATTTCTGCAGAATTGAACGAAATATTTTACGTTTAATTTTCACCTAAAATTGTTCGCCAAGTTCTCTGATTAGCTGGATTAAATGGGACCTCTTCCTGCAGAAATTTTTTTGTTCGTGCGAATAACAGTAAGCTTACGCTTTCTGTCGCAAAATCAATGATAAATAAGCTCAAAACGTTTTGGAACAACGTCTTACTTATAGATGAAAATAAATTCAACATTTTGGGTTAAATTGCTGTATAATTGTAAATAGAAGAAAAAATTAGGAACTTAATCTGAAGAACTTAGTTGCATCAGTTAATCAGGACGGTGAAGTTGTTTGAGTGTGAGGGTGCATTACAGCATCAGGACTTGGAAATTTGGAATTTTTTGATTAAATAATGAATCATGCTGTTCATTTAAATATTTTAAAAAACAATTTTAAACTATTAGCCCAAAATTTGGTAATCGGAAACAACTTTGTTTTTTATCGAGATAATGATAAGAAGCACACGTTTGCGTTTGGTGCCTCAAAAATTGTCCTTAAGCTTAGAAATACTCCCTCAATCTCCAGATTTGAACTTAATGTAACATATTTAGAGATACCAGGGGGCTAGATTACGAAAATGCGGCTTTGAAACGAAAATAGAGTTAGAAACAGTAAGACTCAAACTTTGGTTGAACACTTACTCAGAAATTACGCAAAAAAAGAAAAGAAAAAACAATGAAATCTATTCCCAGACGTTTAAAAGCTCTTGTTGATACTGCATGATGTTCTACTAAATAATAACTTTGTAAAAAGTTAGATTATTTTCTAATTTTTTGACATTTTTTCAAAGTGTACGAAGACTTTTGTGAGATAAAATTTCCGGCAATTTTTGGTTTTTGATTTTTTAAAAATTATGTTTTAATGTTTTATTAAAAATTTTCTTGTAGTTTTGTTAAATATAGACCATAGATCTTATAATAAAATACCTATTCCGAAATATTAATTCTAACCAATGGATAATGACCTATTTCATTGAAAGTCGTAGGTGTACGAACACTTTTGGGAGCCACTGTATAATCGCAACAATGAACTCAAAATACCAAGGAACTTCTCGTAAAAATCGGGCCAGTCACACCTGTGCACTGCCCTTTCACATTAGAAGCAGACGCATCATCTTAACTCTAAACTTAAAAGTATGAGGCATTTAACTCATATGAGGAAATTTCTTCTTCAGTTGAAACAAACTTATTCTCCATCTGTTTTTTATTCTGGAAGTTCTGAAAATGATTCATGAATTTCTAAGTTATTACCCTAAATAGCGAAAAACAGTTGCTCGTGTCTGGACAGGTCTCGAATTTCATCAACTTTTACTAAAGATCGTCTGCAGATTTTTTTTTTTTTTTTTAATTATTGCATATGATCACTGATTCGCGCTTTATGTGAATTGAATTTCCCGATTTCTTAATATTTTGCGCAAAATATTTGGGGTACAACCGCCCCCTCTTGCTCCCCCTATTTGCCGCCCCTGGTCCTAGGAACTCTTTCAAAATTACAGTCCTAAAAGCGCAATATTATTTTTTTTAATTTTCGCCCTTACCTTATATTTTAACATGTTTGAATTCAAACGCTTACAGTCCCAGTAGAATATTTCATTGTTTTGGGCGGAGGTGTTTTTATTTATTTATTATTTTTTTTTTTTGACTTTTGTGCGGTAACTATGGTCATTTTTTCTACTATGTTTCATTTTAAATATCGTGCCTCATTAATCTCCTGCAGAATTCTTGTTTTAACCTTCGTTTTTTCCCTTCAATCATTTAACAACTTCTGGTGCAACTTTTCATAACAATCGTTTAAATCTCACTTCTCTCTTTCTCTCTTACTTTGATTTTTTATCTGTTTGAACTGTATTTCAGCGGCACATACATTTTTCAGCATTTAGCTATGAGATTTTCATAGTAAGAAAAAAAATTAAAGTAAGAAAAACAGAAACAGAAAAACATCAGCTCCCCAGACGCTATCTTGTTTATTTATAAATTTATACATTTTTTTGTCTAAAGCTTGCTATGAGTTTCCGAATTGCACTGAATACTGTAAAAGCACTTTTTTCGCGAGGTTTTAATTTTCGCAACCCTATCATAATCGAAAATTTTAAATCTAGCAAAAAACCTTTTTACGTCGCATTTTTCAACTTTCGCTTCTGTTTACAAAAAAATCGCGAAATTTTCAACTCGCGAAATCACCGTTATCTTCCTTTTCGTGAAAATTACGGCTCGCGAAATTTAGTCCTACAACAGTAGCTTTTTTTTTTCTGTTTAAAGATATTGAAACGTTCATCTCAGCGGCTCTTAGTTGGTTTTTCTTATTAGTACAGATGTTCTCTGATTTTTTTTCTAAATATATGTATATATATTTTTCAAATTTGCATTTTGTTCTCAAATTTTACAGAAAAAAAATTGTAATTTTCGTTATTTTTTTTCTTTTAAATCTTAACGCCGCGAAGGAATTCCTTTCGTTACATTAGTAAAATCAAATTGGCTGCCCGTTTTCTGAAAAACTGGGATGTTTACCCCGCTCTCCTCCCCCCTCCTGGAGACTATGGGCACTCCGATGGTCATTGTGATCTTCCAAAAAATTCATAATCCGGCAAATTTTGCCTGACGATTCTGCAAATTTGGAGACATAATTGAAACATTTAAATTCCTAAATGAAACTATTTACTAGAGATGTAAGTACATGTGTGCATATTCAAAATTTATCATTCTGCAAAGTTGGAGCTCCGTTCGGCAAAGAATTTGTCTCCTCCCAAAAAATCCTTCGGGGCGCCCCTGCTGGTGTTGATCCAACTGATGATTCTCCTTCGTTTCAAATGCTTTTAAAGTCTCTGTAATTTGTAAAAGAATTAACATCTTTTACTTCAAACTTGTGCAGACTACGGTATAAAGGGATATTGCGATGCATCCTCTTCATTTGTTGATGGTGGCAGTATTTTTTCCAGAGAACTTAGTTTTTTTTTTTTTTTTTTTTTTTTCAGCCGCTCAGTTGCAAATGTTTTTCTCATTTTGATTTGGCAATTTTGCGCCCCTCAAAAATTTTTACTCCGTGCCGGGGCACGGACTGACGGAGTATTAGTCCGGCCCTGATAACCATCAATTTGCTCTCTTTATTGAGCTCCCAAAGAAGAAACATACACTTTCAAAATCGGTCACTAATTTACTACTGCCGAACTTATCGATAAGTTTAGGTAATGAAGCAAAACTATCTGCTGGTCAATTTTTTTAAAGTCTTACTTTTCTTTTTTTTTCTTTGGTCTGAACAGAAAATATTTAATCTTAATATTTTCTGTTCGGGAAGGGGGCAACTGCCCTTCCTTACCCCCCTCTAGATACCCCATAAAATGTACAAAATGAGTGAATGGAGGAAAATAGAGTATCCATATGATTGCTTGTGTACGGACATTATTATATGAAGTAGGGGGTCAGAAACTCCTTTTTTGCATGGGGTTTCAAAAAATTTATTTTCAACAAGTTATTATTTAAGATCAATGATGTAATGTACAACGCAAAGAGCAGTGTTATATTAACCTCGAGAAGGCACAGAATCTGATTGTAACCAAATGAGATTTTTTAAAATTATTTATTTTATTTTTTTGTTGAAGTAGTAGCGGAATCTCTCGCTTCGATGCGCTGAAGCCTGCACAAACCGTATGGAGATCTTAAGTTGGGTCAATTGCATCAATTTATATTGAAAATGTTTATAGCAATTGTCAACAGAAAGGTGCGAGTCTGAAAAATTTTATTTTGCTATATAACATTGTTCAAGACGAAGCCTGAAAAAAAAATGTTGTGCGTTGCTCTAGATAACATATTCACCCGACATTACGCCATGCGATTTATTTATTGCAATCACCATCAAACTCTCTCTGAGAAAAAAAATATAAAAAAAATTGCCTGATATCCAAAACGCCATCTCCAGAGGTGTGCCCTAAAACCAATTGACTTTATCAATCCGGGATTGCATACTAGATGGTTAAAGGCTGCTTTTAACAGTCATTCCCATCGATTGAAAATAAAAACTTCTTTAAATGTTGCTTGTTTGAACTTAATGGGGAAAAACATAAAAGAAAATAGATATTACTGTCAGTTTCTTCAATATACAGGGTGTTCCGTTTTAACCTGCAAGACCTTTATTTTCGTAACCATTAGTCCTAAGATGTATACTTCCTTGCAAAAATGTTAAAAATCAGGTGCAGTGTTTTAGATATTGAAAGTTTGAAGTGAAACTAAAAAGTTAAAAAAATACAAAATTTAACTTTTTATACAAGCCCCAAGTCCCCTAACTTATATTTAGGGAAATATTCTCCATTTAAAAAATAATTCCAACACAAAAATTTGAAATTATTGCGAACCAATTTTCACCGAGATATGAAGCGCAGCGTTTTGTGACTAAAAACACTTTTTTCCTCGCCGTCAATAACACTTTTTGTTGGAAAATATAGCGGTTAACAAGTGTTTAAAATTTTATGTGTACAGTGAGTGTGGTTTTTCAAATCGTTCGAGGTTTTACAGCGTGTTTTTTGCGTATCACGGCATAGCAATTTGCATTTATTTCTAAATAGCAATAAAAACTATAAATACCTTGTTTTTCTTACTTTGAGGACATGTCATTTTTCTGAAAGGGCGATAAGTTCCAATCTCATCTTCCGTATGGTCCCTTAAAACTTTGAACTAGAATATCTCCTTGAGTTTTGGTCGCACAAATGTCAAGTTTTTGTGTCATTAACAGTTTTCAATGGAGATTATTTCACTAAATATTAGTTAGGGGGACCTACGACCCGTATAAAAAGTTAATTTTTGTATTTTTCGACTCATTTTTATTTTTGTTTCAAACTTTCAATATCTTAACTCCGCACCTGATTTTGAACATTTTTGCAATTGGAAGTATGCAACTAGGACTAACGGTTGCGAAAGTAAAGGTCTTGCAGGTTAAAACGGAACATCCTGTATAATCTGTGCCTGCAATAATAAAAAGAGAGGAAAATATAGTTTATAGTTTGTGAAATGAGTTACTGTTATTTATTTATTTATTCATTTTACTTTATTTACTTTTAATCATGTATTTCATTTGTTTTTTTATTTACTTTTGTTGCTAAAGATACAATGTTTGAAATGGTCTCCGTTTTTACATGAAACAATTTGAATTATTAGAATTATCACACTATTACCTGTAGTCAAAAAAGTAGGCGCTGAGAGTAGCAGGAAACTCATTAATAATTGTCACAATCATCACTACCACACCTCCTAAGACGATGAGGAAAACGCAAACTATAACTCCTATTAAAGGACACCTAAAAATCAAAAGAAAAAAAACTATTTTACAGAATTTGAAACTTCAGATTTTATTTATTTTTAAGATAACGTATATTTTTAGAATAAAAATGCATGAATTTACAGTGCTCTGTAATGCATTGTACTAATCACATCTTTGATTACTTTTGTGACACGTAAAAAATATCTCATATTTTATTAAAGTCGAAATTTTTACTAAAATATTTTTTTTAAGGAATGTATTACATAAAAACTTCTTGTTGAGACAGAGATTGACAATATTTTTACTGTCTCATTAGTAATTTTGAGAACATTCTTTCCCTTCCATCGAGGGTATTTCTACTTATACTCATAAAAACGAGCTGATGTTGTGCATCACATGACTTCCTTTTACTCCAATTTAATGTGATTTTCTCATTATTGACAGTTTTAATGTGATTCAATAGTTTACTCTCTAAATATCACCAACAGTGGCCAAATTGAAACCAGATTTAAAAAAAAAAAATTAAAAATCGCCAAATTTGTCGCCAAGATGGCGACAAATTAGGTGCCCAAAAGACTGGCGACATATCGCCAAGTGTGCGCCAAATTATAACACCACTTGAGTTTTCATCGAAATTAACAATAATTTCCCCCCAAAAAGGGGCAAAAGACTCCCTTTGGATCATCCGAATGCAACCAAAAAGAGAGGTGCACAACTAGACCCCACTAGGAGTCTATGTACCCAATTTCAACTTTTTAGGACATACCGTTCTAGAGTAATGCCACAGACATACGCACATACATTCAGACGTCACGAGAAAACTCGTTGTAATTAATTCGAGAAACGTCAAAATGGATATTTCGGGCGTCTGTACGTTCTTAGGTATATATGCACTAGGACTCGACCGATGCATCGGCCAGGCCGATGCATCGGCGCCGATGGTTCGACAATTTAGCCATCGGCATCGGCATCGGCGACCGATGCTAACTTGCAGGAAACATCGGCCCATCGGCCTTAAAAAACATCGAAAAGCCGATGGAACTGGCCGATGTTTTTGAAAAAAAAAGACCTCTGTTGTTTTACTTTTTAATATAAAGTAAAGGGAGTTATTGTTTTCATATAAAATTATTTACATAAATTTTAGCATGCATTTCTATTTTAGTCACCCCTGAAAGAGTTTTTAATACTGCAATCAGGTACCAAACAAGTTAATTATTCGTGAAATACACCGTGAAATATTCCCGTTTAACCGATGGTAATTTTTTAATTTTTCGATATTAGTAATATGAATCACAGTAATGAAGTCTTTTCTGTATCGCTTCGGCAGAGCTACAAGTTTGAGGCCCGGCGAAATACATTTTGGGGCCTAATTCTCTATCACAGAAATTGTAAAACATTTAGTATAAGCATTTTTGTAACTCTTACGGTGCCCCTATGGTTGTGGTGCGTCTCGCGCAATTGCAACATTTGCTACATTTTAAATCCGCCACTGAACGTCAAAATAAACTCGGGGTGCAAGTTTTAAAAGGGTTTTCTGCTTAATGTTTATGATTGTTTTGAACTCTATTTTTTACGAATATTTTTTGTATTTCCGAGAACTCTTGCGTGCCCCTCCTCCCACTCCCTTAATTTCTGAAATTAAACTCTAGTTGCACTTCTGAATTGTTTGAAACTAACACCATTCATAAAGTTAGAGATTTTTTTTCAAGCATTATCTATTGTTTAGGAAGAATTTAGAGCATTAATGTAAGAAATTGATTACAGACGTTTTGAATGGTGACATAATGCGGAAATCAAAGGGACTTTTGAATTTTTTCTTCAGAAGTGTTGAAGTAGATTCAGAAATGCTTCCGAGGCGTTGGTGGTAGCGGTTCTGTACTAAAAAAATGAGGCCGAAGTTTAATGTTGTGAGTTACTCCAATATCAGAGGGTGATCCCCTAACCCACCCCCGTCGTTTCAAGCATTTCTTAAATATTTAGCAATTATTTATTTTGGTCAAGAAATGTCATTTTGCGCATTTCTTATACTTGTTTCACCTATATTTCGTAATGCGCCGTCTTTTTTGCATCATTAATAGCGGTTGATTTTTTTTTCTGTTGCAAGTAACTATTTTTATGTATTTATATAAAATCAATGAATAAGTTATTTTTGTTTTCATCACATTTTTACTTTCTTCTATATCTAATATATAGAACAAAGTATTGGATTCGTGCAAATTTTCGAATTTCGAATTTTGACGGATTCGAACGTTTTGAGGTGTGCTGAGTCCATTTCGACCATTTTTGGAAAATGTCTGTCTGTCTGTGTGTGTGTATGTGTGTGTGTGTGTATGTGTGTGTATGTGTGTGTGTCACGTCTGTGTGTGACCAGTTTTTGGTGGCCGCTCTACAGAAAAAACTATCGCATGAAATTGAACGAAATTTGGTACACATATGTGCTTCTATGTGAACTTGTGCCCATTGGTTTTTGGCGCGAATTCCTCCAAGGGGGGTGGAGCAATGGGACGTTTTTTGAGTTACGCGTGCTTGCTATTCCTCAGGAAGTAACTGGCGGAATCAAACAAAATTTGGTCCATATGTTGCCCCTAACAGAAGCAGGAGCTGATTCAATTTTGGTGTCAATAGCTTAAACGGGGGTTGAGTTATAGAACGTTTTTTGTCGTCAAATGTGACTGCTGTATCTCAAGAAATAACGAACGGAATCAAACAAAAATTTTTTGACAAGTAGCCCTTAGTGGGTATAAGAGCTGATTTTATTTTGGTGTCAACAGCTAAAAAGGGGGTAGCGCAATCACCCGTTCTTTTTTTCCATTGTGAGTGCCCTATCTCAAGAAGTAATGTTACGTTCTGGTTGAAATTTGGAATATATGTGAATCCATATGTAAACAGGCTTTGGTTCAATTTTGACGGCAATCGCTCCCAGAGGTGTTGATTATTTTTTTATTTATTACTTTCTTCTATATCTAATATATAGGAGAAAGTATTGGATTCGTGCAAATTTTCGAACTTCGAATTTTGACGGATTCGAACGTTTTGAGGTGTGCTGAGTCAATTTCGACTATTTTTGGAAAATGTCTGTCTGTGTGTGTGTGTGTGTGTGTGTGTGTGTGTGTGTGTGTGTGTGTGTATGTGTGTGTGTATGTGTGTGTGTGTATGTGTGTCACGTCTGTGTGTGACCAGTTTTTTGTGGCCGCTCTACAGCAAAAACTACCGCATGAAATTGAACGAAATTTGGTATACATATGTGCCCCTATGTGAACTTGTGCCCATTGGTTTTTGGCGCGAATTCCTCCAAGGGGGTGGAGCAATGGGACGTTTTTTGAGTTACGCGTGCTTGCTATTCCTCAGGAAGTAACTGGCGGAATCAAACAAAATTTGGTCCATATGTTGCCCCTAACAGGAGCAGGTGCTGATTCAATTTTGGTGTCAATAGCTCAAACGGGGGTTGAGTTATAGAACGTTTTTTGTCGTCAATTGTGACTGCTGTATCTCAAGAAATAACGAACGGAATCAAACAAAAAATTTTTGACAAGTAGCCCTTAGTGGGTATAAGAGCTGATTTTATTTTGGTGTCAACAGCTAAAAAGGGGGTAGCGCAATCGCCCGTTCTTTTTTCCATTGTAAGTGCCCTATCTCAAGAAGTAATGCTACGTTCTGGTTGAAATTTGGAATATATGTGAATCCATACGTAAACAGGCTTTGGTTCAATTTTGACTCCAATCGCTCCAAGAGGTGTTGATTTTTTTTTTTTTTTTTTTTGCGAATAAAAATAGTTTTATTAATGCAACAATAAGAAAGATAAATCGTAATAGATTGTCGTCTGCGTATTTCTCGTGATTTTAATTGTATGGAAATGATCGGAAATATTATCTCAATGATTTAAAATTTTTAACTGTTGCCATCTTATGTTTGTTAATAAATAAAATATTTGTAATTAATTCAAGTAAGGCTTTTAAAGTAACTTTCAATTTTCGCTCTTTGTTTTGTTTTTACAATAATTCAGACATTGGGATGGTCGTCAAGTTTTTGCATATGTAATTTTGTTTTTGTTAGGAATATTGCTTCATGGGGAGGGATCAGAAAAAGGAAAAATATAGAAGAAAGTTTCGTGATGGCCACAACATACTAGTTTTTTTTTTTTGCGAATAAAAATATTTTTATTAATGCAACAATAAGAAAGATAAATCGTATTAGATTGTCGTCTGCGTATTTCTCGTGATTTTAATTGTATGGAAATGATAGGAAATATTATCACAATGATTTAAAATTTTTAACTGTTGCCATCTTATGTTTGTTAACAAATAAAATATTTGTAATTAATTCAAGCAAGGCTTTTAAAATAACTTTCAATTTTCGCTCTTTGCTTTGCTTTTGCAATAATTCAGACATTGGGATGGTCGTCAAGTTTTTGCATGTGTAATTTTGTTTTTGCTGGGAATATTGCTTCCTCGTCAAGCATGGGGAGGGATCAGGGAAAAAAAAAAAAAATATATAGAAGAAAGTTTCGTGATGGCCACAACATACTAGTTAATAATATGTTATAGAAAAGTTTCAAGGATTTTCTATTATGAAATTTTTTAAATTTCAGAAAATTATTGTTATTGAAAAAAAATAATTTGAACTGTTTTTAGTGCTTCATACATGATTAAACAATCAAATTGTTCAATATTACTTATGCAAACATCAGATCAAGTAGTGTATGTATTCAGTTATTAACTTGGTGTAAATATTGAGTTTGTTTTTTGTAGTTGCGTTTTAAGAACCTCGCTCTTTTCATGGCTATTTCCTTTTTCAGCAAAATTTATGTCACTGTTATAGCTTTTATGAAGAATGCAAACTTTTCAATTCATAAATTTTAAATAAGTATAAAAGTATTCCTATTATGATTTAATATTGTAATTTATCTGTTAACTGTTTTGTTTAATTTGATGACTAAAAATGTCTACGTGCAATCTTTGCACTTTAATTGCGTAATTTGTTGACGGTTTTATAGTTTTATTTTTAATTCTTTTTAAATGATTAAGCAACATAATTTGATGTTTTTTTTAACTACGTTTAGTGTACCTAAATCCATACATTATTACAATATTACTGAAATCTTAGTTATATGTTCAATCCAAAAAGAAAAAAAAAACGAATCAATTGGTTCTTAAACAGTCTCTTTGTTTTTCTTCCTTTTTTTCTTTCTTTTCTTTTTTTTTTTTTTTTTGGCTGTTGTTCTTTGTCTTCCATTATACAGTAGTCAAAAAAGGAGAAGCATAACTACACCCTATACAGATTGTACTTAGTACCATCCAAAAATTCGGGGGACAAACTGTATAAAACCTTACCCAGAGTAGTTCACATTACCGAAGCACATTCACCTTCAAAAGGTCACCTTGAGGGACTATGTACTTCTGCCAGCGTTCATATAACTTTTGGAAACACTCCAGGAAACCATTTTTCGCTACCTTCTGTGATGCGTCTTTATCTTCTCCTAACGGATGAACGCGGCGTCCGTGCAAATGTTTTTTTGCTGAGAACAGGTAAAAGTCACACTGAGCTAAGTCCGACGAAACGTTACGTTATTTGTTTGTCACATCGGAGTATTGACCAATCGAACCGTGCATCCTCAACATGAAAGTCGCCTTCTTCCCACGATGAAGTTAAAGCAGCAGCGCAAGAGGCCTTACAGGAGGTTGCGATAAATGTCTTCCAGGAGTCCTTCTAAAAGCTATACGAACGTTGGGAGAAGTGCATAGTCGTTCAAGGTGACTATTTTGTAGATAGATGCACTTCGATAATGTGAACTATTCAGGCTAAGGTTTTATACAACTTGTCCTCGAACTTTTAGATCATACTACGTACGTATGAGTTTTCAACGTACTATTTCCTAACATTTTTGAGTGACGCAAGTTTACGCGCATGCAGACATAACAAGAGAATTGGCGATAATTAACTAAGGAGGCGTTCAAAATGGATATTTTAGTCATCTATATGTTCTTAGGTACATATGCATGTACAAATGTGCTGAAAAAACGTGTGAAGTTTAAATTGGGTGATCCTAAAATAGAAATTTAGGCCGAAATCTATTTTTTTTTCTTTTTGTGATTGCAATTTTTTATTCGTAGAAAGTAAGTAAAGTGAAATGAATCAATGATCCTTTAAATCCCTAAAAATCTTATCAATTAATTTCTGATAGATTTTTTTTTTCTTTTTTTTTTTTTTGAAATCGGCCAACGGCATCGGCCATCGGCAATCGGCCATTTGGAGGAAAACAATCGGCCATCGGCCATCGGCCACCTTTGAACAATCGGCCAACAATCGGCATCGGCCCATCGGCCAAAAAATGCCATCGGTCGAGTTCTAATATGCACGTGTGGTCGAGTCGAAAAAAACTCGACATACATGCGTGCATACAGACGTCACGAGAAAACTCGCTTCCCCCCCCCCCCCCGGGAATCGTCAAAATGGTTATTTCGCGTGTCTATATGTTCTTAGGCACTTATCCACGTGTGATCGAGTCGAAAAAAAAAAACTCAACATTCATTCGGGGATGAGCAAAATGGAAATTAAGGTCAATTTTTGAGTGAAAATTTTTTCGTGAACACAATACTTCCTTTTTGGTAAAAGGAAGTAAAAATATTTGAGAGTAAGCTTATAAAAGTAAAGCTATCCTCTTTCTTGATAGTCTCGTTGTATTTAAAAAAACTAAGTTGGAATTCATTTTACAGTGCGACCAATCAAATTGATCTTACTGTGTCACTTACAGACAAGTGAGATGAGTGAGATACGGGTGACGTCATAAAGTGACGTTGTAGCCATGTCTGCATAGTGTCACAAAGCGACCAATCACAAATTATGCGATGTGCAGTGAAGTCGCATGAAACAAATTAAAAACGTGCCACAGTGTGATTCCAGTAAATCTATGTGTGAACTAAGAGAAACTTACTTTTGAAACATCCAAACAATGACAGCTCCTATTACGTTAAGTTGCATGGTTGTTGCGAGAACCCAGGATTGGTAGAGACACTAGGGAAAAAAATAATTATCAGTCGAATTCTGAGAACCGTTATGAGAAACGAACGACATACAGTGTGAACACCTCTAAAGATATAGTGCACCTCTGGTTAGTTGAGCTGTGACCTTGACTATGTTTACCTGTTTTAGAGGAGTTTAGTGAAAAATAAACATGTGGTTTATTTTTCACTAAACTCCTCTAAAACAGGTAAACATAGTCAAGGCCATAACATGGCTTGGATTTTAGTTGGAATACTTTTGAAAAACTACTAAGAAAGTTTCTCAATTCAGTTTAGCGTAATCGCCCCTCCCTATTTTGAGAATTAGAGGTAAACATTGTCAGAGTCGGAGCTCCAACTTCTCAGAGCCTCACAATAAATGTAGTAGAACGGCAGTACCTTCTCGCTTCCTCAATTTACGCATGATTCTGAAGAGAACAGAAAATCTCCAAAAATTTTGCCCCCTTTGCTAGCTGTGTAGGACTTTCGAATGAACAAATATAGCGAGCACGCACTCCGCAAGCGCTTAACGCTTATTGGTCCCCAAAATAGTTGGACTCCTAAAATTCTGCACCCATGCTAGCTGAGCAGGACTTTCGGATGAACCAATTTAGCGAAAAACGCACCCAACAAGCGCTTAACGCGTATATTGGGTCCCAAAATAGTTGGACTCTTACAATGAAACACTCCTACTCCGAGCCCTATGCCGTATCCACTAGGTTATCTATAACCTTAAAATTAGTGGCGTTACATAGCATCATACACATTTTCTTACACTTTCAGTGGGCTTGAGGAAGTTCTGTATGAAGAGCAAGTTCCTCCACCAAGTTGTTTGACATCTGTTTAAGGGCTCTGCAACAAATTCGTGCCACAATGGTCCAGACCCCAGAAGAGGAAAGAGGGAAAACAAAGAGATGACTAGAACTTGAGCTGCCACCATTCTATTAAGGAAAATCAAAAGTTTTATCAACTATAAGAAATACACTAATAAACAGATGATTTTTGAAGCTCTTGATATTTAACCAAAAATGGAAAATTAGCTAGAAAAGAGTTGAACGTTGATGCCAAACAGCACATGTGTCCTTAAATGTTAAAATCAATATTTTTGCAAAACATTTAGCTCTATTTAAAAAAAAAAAAATAGATCAATAGGTATTCATTTTTTATTAACCGGAAACTGAAGAGCACAGCTTTTCTGCACAAAACATACTATTTATCGAGAAGTATTTTACTTAAAATACGATGTGGTAAAAATTCAACTAATTGATGTGTGGTAAACAACTAGGTTATAATTTCAATTGGGTAGTGAACAAAAAATTAATTATTCTTTAATTTTAAAGAAAGCAAATAATAATAATAAAAAAACAAGATACGTGCACTAAAAATATTATTTATGATAAAAAGCAGAAATTTCAGAAAAAAAAACATTAGCTTGTTTTATGGATTTAATGCTTCTAAAACCGACCTTTGTTTCGGTGCTGTTTTCTTTTCAGTTAAAAACAAAAGAAGCGTACACTTATTTGAAAAAATACTGACTTACCTTATAAAATCTAAGAGCAAATATCTCCCTATATATGACGCTACCGACGGTCTTTTTGAAAATCTCCATCGATTGTAAACGAAACGAAAACCCCTGAAAAAACAAGACAAAGAAAAGTAGAAGTTTGTCTATCTGACTGAAGTTTATGCAGAACAAATTTCTGAATTTAAAATACATATATGATCGCAGGAATACTTATATACGGAAATATAAATACTCTAAATATCCGTATTTACTTTGATTCAATGTATAAAAGGGGGGGGGGGGTCGAAAAAATCAATTTCTTTATTTCGGAGTCGCGTTACTTCTCAAAAAATGTAGTTTGATATAGTCAATTGGGGAAACATAATTAAAAAAAAAATTCTGAGTTGACATCTTCAGTTCGCGCAAGAGGCTGAAAATTTGAAAAAAAAATATGTTAAAAAATGAAATTTTCAGAAAATAATAAAACTAGTTTTTTTGTATTTTTTCATAATATAAAAGCCATAAATTGTCCGTATATAGTCTAGTTTTGTTACAAAGCATCGTTTTTGCTGCGATGAAAGATAAGTTGGCTCCCATCTTTAGTTTTACTGTAAAGTAAAAACGGTTATGTAATTTATATATATATATATAATTAGTAAAAGTAAGTGCGATAATTTATCTCATGATTTAATATTAATATCACTAGGAAACACATGGTCTACATTATTACTTCCTTTTACAAAAAAGGAAGTATTGTATTCGCGAAAAAATTTTCACTCAAAAATCGCCCTTAATTTCCATTTTGCTCACCCCCAAATGAATGTTGAGTTTTTTTTTCGATTCGACCACATGCGGAAAAGTGCCTAAGAATGTATAGACACGCGAAATATCCATTTTGACCATCACCGAGGTAATTACAACGACTTTTCTCGTGACGTCTGTATGTATGTGCGTATGTGCGTATGTGCGTATGTATCTCGCATAACTCAAAAATGGTATGTCCTAGAAAGTTGAAATTTGGTACATAGACTCGTAGTGGGGTCTAGTTGTGCACCTCCTATTTTGGTTGCATTCGGGTGTTTCTAAAGGGGTCTTTTGCACCTTTTTGGGGGGAAATCATTGTTAATTTCGATGCAAACTCAAGTGGTGTTATAATTTGGCGGTCACTTGGCGATATATCGCCAGTCTTTTGGTTGCCAAGTTTTGTCGCCAACTTGGCGAAAAATTTGGCGATTTTTTTTTTTTTTAAATCTGCTTTTAATGTGGCCATTGCTAGTGATATTTAAAGAGTTAGAGAGAGAATCCCATTAAAATTGCAATAATAGGGAAATAGCTATAAATTGGTGTAAAAGGAAGTCATGTGATGCACACATCAGCTCGTTTTTCCTTTCAACATTAGTACTAACTACAATTGTTCATTATTAGTTTTTATCCAAATTAAGGGCTAACATTAAATAACTAGAAAATCGTCCGTCAAGACATGACGGGTGAAAATTGCTTCTACATTTGAACGAAGCCTGTTTGGTGATATTTTGATAGTTGAAATTTTAACCTAACTCCAGTGGATTAACCCTGAACTCCCGTAGGTAGCGTTCATTGTTGATCACTTTTTCATTTCTTCATTCCGCTGAAAATGACACAGTCTTACCAGTAAAACAAGAGCTCCCGGATCCAGTTCAGCCTTGTCACAATAAAGCCTTTCCCTGCATGTTAAACTTTACTAAAACATATTATCAAATTATCATGCCGTAGCGCGAGTTTCATTGTTGATGAAGTCAAGAGCGTTAATCGATTATTGGCTACTATATACAGGGTGTTCCGTTTTTACCTGCAAGACCTTTATTTTCGCAACCGTTAGTTCAAGATGCATACTTCCAATTGCAAACATGTTCAAAATCATATGCAGAGTTAAGATATTGAAAGTGTGAAGAAAAATCAAAATGAGTCAAAAAATACAAAATTTAACTTTTTATACGGGAACTAGGTCCTTTAACTTATATCCAGGGAAATAATCTCCATTGAAAGATATTACTAACACAAAAAAATTGACATTTGTACGACCAAAACTCAAGTCGATATTAGAGTTCAAAGTTTTAAGGGACCATATAGAAGATGAGATTGGAACTTATCGCTTTTTTAGAAGAATGACAGGTTGTCGAAGTAAAAAAACAAAGCATTTATATTTTTCATTGCTATTTAAAAAAATTATGTCATGATACGCAAAAACACGCTGCAAAACCGCAATCAATTTGAAAAACCACTGTATGCACACATATAATTTTAAACCCTTGTTAACTGTTATATTTTCCCCCAAAAGGTGTTATTGACGACCAGCGTAAAGTGGTGTAAGTCGCAAAACGCTACGTTTCATAACTCGATGAATATTCATCGCACTATAATGTCAAACTTTTTGTGTTGGAATTATTTTTCAATGGAGATTATTTCCTTGAATATAAGTTAGGGTACCTGGGGTTAGTATAAAAAGTTAAATTTTGTATTTTTTTGAGTTATTTTTATTTCTGTTTCAAACTTTCAATATCTTTACCCTACATCTGGTTTTGAATGTTTTTGCAAGTGGAAGTATGCATCTAGGACTAACGGTCGCGAAAATAGAGGTCTTGCAGGTTAAAACGGAACACTCTGTATTTGAGGATAAAACTAAAAAATAACCCCAAAACAGGAGGTTTTTTCCAACATAATTAACTCATACTTACGCTAGAACAAAAAATGTGTCTATTCCGACCGAAGAGTTTGCTATGATAGCAAAGGGAATTGCTTCTATGAAGTTGAAGATATTTAACGCATTTCCTAAAATGAAATAATATAAAAATATGCTTTAATGGAAGCTATACTATATAATAAATTATTACATAATGTAATAAGTTGGGTGCGGAAAACTTTTATTTCGGTTTGTAGAAAAAACAAAACACTCGAAGAATTGATTTAATAACAATGTTTCAACATTAAAAGTGTCAACGACAAAATTGTTCGAAAATTTTGCTCATTAAACATTTTTCTACAGTTTAATTCAAATTTATGTAATTTATATGATTTTTACTTTCTTCTATATCTAATATATAGAAGAAAGTATTGGATTCGTGCAAATTTTCGAATTTCGAATTTTGACGGATTCGAACGTTTTGAGGTGTGCTGAGTCCATTTCGACTATTTTTGGAAAATGTCTGTCTGTCTGTGTGTGTGTGTGTGTATGTGTGTCACGTCTGTGTGTGACCAGTTTTTTGTGGCTGCTCTACAGCAAAAACTACCCCATAAAATCGAACGAAATTTGGTACACATATGTGTCGCTATGTGAACTTGTGCCCATTGGTTTTTGGCGCGAATTCCTCCAAGGGGGGTGGAGCAATGGGACGTTTTTTGAGTTACGCGTGCTTGCCATTCCTCAGGAAGTAACTGGCGGAATCAAACAAAATTTGGTCCATATGTTGCCATTAACAGGAACAGGTGCTGATTCAATTTTGGTGTCAATAACTCAAACGGGGGTTGAGCTATAGAACGTTTTTTGTCGTCAATTGTGACGGCTGTATCTCAAGAAATAATGAACGGAATGAAAGAAAAATTTATCGGCAAGTAGCCCTTAGTGGGTATAGGAGCTGATTTTATTTTGGTGTCAACAGCTAAAAAAGGGGTAGCGCAATCACCCGTTCTTTTTTTCCATTGTGAGTGCCCTATCTCAAAAAGTAATGCTACGTTCTGGTTGAAATTTGGAATATATGTGAATCCATATGTAAACCGGCTTTGGTTCAATTTTGACGCCAATCGCTCCAAGAGGTGTTGATTTTTTTTTTTTTTTTTTTTTTTGTGAATAAAAATAGCTTTATGATTGCAACAATAAGAAAGATAAATCGTAATAGACTGTCGTCTGCGTATTTCTCGTGATTTTAATTGTATGGAAAGGATCGGAAAAATTATCTCAATGATTTAAAATTTTTAATTGTTGCCATCCTGTGTTTGTTAACAAATAAATGTTTGTAATTAATTCAAGAAAGGCTTTTAAAATAACTTTCAATTTTCGCTCTTTGCTTTGCTTTTGCAATAATTCAGACATTGTTCAAGTTTTTGCATGTGTAATTTTGTTTTTGTTGGGAATATTGCGTCCTCATCAAGCATGGGGAGGGATCAGAAAAAGAAAAGAAACATATAGAAGAAAGTTTCGTGATGGCCACAACATACTAGTTTTAAATGTACTTTGTTTGTATGACATAAAATATATAAATAAAAATAAAAAGCAAACAAGAAATACTAGAACTTACGAAATCTTATCATATGTATTGGATCAGGCAACGCATAAGTGTGCCCCAGTATCATGAATACCACTGTGAGAACTTTTAATCCTCTTGCCCCATCAGAAGCGTCATATTCCAAAGAACAGTTGAGCAGTTTCTTTGTGTTGCGTACCAACGATAATTTCGAAGTAAACGACAGAAATTTATCGATTCCATCTTTTTCGTGATCTGTAGAAATATTTCGTGTTAATGACAAAGTATTGTCGTAAAGCATGGCCCCACTTAATTCTTATAGACCGTGACAATTGCTGAAATTTTTGACAACATTTCCTCTTCTGGGCAAAGTGGACGACGTCCAATCAAAAATAAACAATCTTTGAAACGTTGACATTGCTTCCGTTCGACGAACATCACCGGTCGACCGGTGAGTAACCGGTTGCTAACCGCAGCGTTCTTGAGAGCTGCCGGTTAACTGGTTGCTTCCGATGTCGTCCTATGAGCCTCACCGGTCGATCTACCGGTTAACCACAACTTAAGCTGGTTGATTGGTTGAGGGAACCACGTGACATTTTTGACCAATTATAAGTAATTTTTACCTGCATATTGTTCGTCTGCGCCATGTCTGCGCGAGTAACCGGTGATCAACCGAAAGCGTTAGATGAAGCATTGGTTCGTGAACAACCGGTTAGTAACCGCTGACGTCATTGCTGTCACGTGATTAACCAACCGGGCGCTACCGGTCGTGCTCGTCGAACGTAAGCATTGAGTGGTGCTTACTCGTATGCATGAGCGAATAAGTTTAACACAGAAAAGTCATAAATTGTCAAGGCCCGTTAAGATTCAGCGCCATCGAGTGGGGCCATGCTTTAAGCTTAGATTAAATCAAACTCATGAGAGGTTGAAGTTAAACTTGAAAATTAGTTTTTTAGTGTTAGACAAACTGCAAGTAACTTCTAATTTCAGAACTATTTGCTTTTCTAATAAATACATAAAGTTCTTTCATAAACAGCAGACTTAATAAATGCAAATGGTTATGTTATTTCTTCTTAAAAATGTAAATAAAACTGTTATTTTTTGGAATTTTACACAAAAGAGAACTTTTACTTATTTTTTATGATAGACAGCTTCAGTATTCATAAATGTTACGAAATAGTGTTAGTCGTGCCGCAGAAATCTGCTCAGCAAAATGCAGGAACTACATACGGAAACAATTCCATTGGGGAGACAAGAAACGTATAAAATTAACATTTTATCGGTTTAAAGTTACCCAGAGCCAATGAATCTGTTGACAAATGCCCTCCAAACAACATAACACAGTCGCTTTTAGTCAATTCCTGGAACACTGTGCATGCCATAAAAAAAGGCTTTAATATAGCGCTCTCATCAACGTGGAAAATGCATTGCAAATTATTTTAATCCGTGGCTTTATAGAGTTAAAACCACTCTCGAACCCTACCATCCTTTCTAGTGAAGTGAAATCGTGACTCATCTTATCATACAAGCATCTTTCAGTCGTTTATAGTGGGTTCACTGAAAAGATAGGCAAGAAATAAACAAACAGGTTGCCAGAAGATATGCCCCTTTTACGAAATGCTGCAGTAAAAAAAATCTGTATAATTGATGTTTCAAAAGTCATCCCCTCCCCCCTCCTCAGAAAAAGCTCATCCTTGGCAAAGAAAAGGAACAAATAACAAATCCAATACCTCTGGATACACTCCAATACTCATTGTCAAAAAGAAAGAAGTTGCATGCATATGACCAAACTAGTTAACTTATTCAGTAATTTACCGCCTAGTAGCCAGGGCTAAGGCAGAAATATATGAAATACACCACCAGTTAATTCCAGCCGAGGACTGCAGTTTCGTGCTTATTAGCACTCATCAGCCCGCCATAGGAAGTGACTGAGCTGGAGGAGGAAAACCTCTTAAGGAAGCCAAGAGCGCCAAACAAACGGGTAGCCAATACAGAATTAGCACTGACCAGCGACACTGAGCTGGCGGTGCATTTCATGTATTTTTGATTTAGCTCTGGCTACTGGGCGTAACTTACTGAATATACCTGCTTTGCCTTCAATATTCGAGATGTTCCGAACCATTGCTTCGGTCACTCGTCTGGTCAGTGCTGATTCTGTATTAGCTACCAGTTTGTTTGGCACTTTTGGCTTCCTTAAGAGGTTTTCCACCACCAGCTCATTTACTTCCTATGCTGGACTGATGAGTTCTAATAAGCACGAAACTGCAGTCCTCGGCTTGAATTGACTGAGCTGGCGGTGTATTTCGTTAACTTAGTTTTAAAAATATGAAATTCGAATATTAAACTAAACTGATTACCATTTCGGCTTACTTTTGTCATATGAATAAATTTTTCTGGAAAGAGAGAACTGATCTACCACAGTGGCCAATAGTACACATGCAATAATTCCGGACATAACAGTTCTAGAAATAAAAAAAATATCAAATTTAGTAAATTCCATGTTCCAGGGGTTGCATCAAAGGGTAAAAAAACACGAACTTTTTTTTGCATTCTGTCAAGTGAGGTTTCATGAAAATTAAATATAGACGAAATTTACTATGGAGAAATATATTTGAAGTTTCTTTTGTATATTTTTGTGTACGTGTAAAATACCCGAAAATCGACAGTATATTTTATTGTATATTTTCGAACCATGAATACGTCACTGTGTTGGACAGATTTCTTTCATAAAGTGATATATTAATTTATTTACATTTCCAACTTTTAGCATTCTAGTGCTGACAATTGGACATGACTAGTTAGACATTAATTAGACTTCCATTATTTACCCCGAAGTATTTTGAGACACTTGGTAATAATTCCATGAAACAAGAATGGCTTGTTTAATTAAAACGATTAATTTACTGTTTACTGATACGTGAACAGTAAACGCAGAAACTGAAAGTTACTGCTTGTGCTAAAACGCATTTCCTAAACAGATATACAAAGTAAAAAAAAAAAAAATGTTCCGAAAATTTTGAAAATTCTGCTTTTTTTATACTTTCTGGTTTTGGATTCTAAACTGGAAAATAAAATAATTTTTTCCCATAAAAAGTTGATTGGCAGTTGCCACCTTTGCCTCCCCCCTCCGAATCGCCGCCACTGATCTTTTACCTATTACATAGTCTTTAATAATTAACAGTTAGTTTCAAAAATTACCACGCGTGTTGTAAGGGATTTTTTTCAATTATCCCCAATGTTTCCTTTTACCACAACTGACACTAATTAGTTTCATAACTGGCACTAAGAATTATCTAAACATAAGAAAACAAGTGGTTCATAACTTCCTGTACACTTTCAAGACATTTTGCCCTTCCATACAAAAATAATACTTACGAAATAATTTCTGGTTTAATATCTTGAACAAAAAAATAAAACTAATTTTTTTCCCAAAAAAAGTTGAGGGGCAGTCCCCCCTCTTGCCGCCCCCCCCCCCAAATCGCCGCCACGCTTCAAAAATTACCACGAACGTTGTATGGGATTGTTTTCAATTGTGCCCGATGCTTCCTTTTACCCCAACTGACACTAATTAGTTTCATAACTATCACTAAGATTCCCATACACTTTCAAGATATTTTGCCCTTCTATACAAAAAAAAAAGTATAGTATATTACATTATTTTGTAAGTAGTAAGGCATACTTACAAAATAACAACTTGAAGTTCGTCTGGCTCGATTCCATTTTCTTTAGTTTCGCAACGTTTTACTTCCGTGAGATCTCCTATTTCTACAGCGGCTATATTGAATTATACAGGGATTAATTCCTTTATAATTGAAAAAAAAAATCATTCAATATGACAAAATTCTAGTTGTTTGTCCACCCATTTAGAGTAAGTGACATTTTGCAACTGCTTTTGTAAAATTAGTTATATGGAAATACGGCTTGGTTCAGGAGTCTGACTGAGATTTGAATTACAAGCCCGTTTATTGGAATATCAGTTAAAAGAATATCCCACTTAATGTGATAAATTTCCAATGTACCGAACAATAGTAATTTGTCATTTTTATTTAAATGAACTATCCCGCTTTTTAGAATAAATTTGAGAGACAAATTATCCAATTTGTCTTTATTGAATTCACCTATAGCTGGTGAATAACGCCAATGTTCCTATGATTATGGACCCTTTTCACGGTTTGGCAACGGTTCCTTCACCTGTCGGTCTGCTGGACCAACTAAGCAGTGTTAGTAGTGCAAAAAAAAAAAAAAAAAAAAAAACTCATTTTATTTTAGGATTAGTGGACTTAATCCAAAGAGGCTTAAAACCATGAAAATACGATTATAATGGTATTCGTATTAAATGAATCTTTCATTACTCTTTTACAATGTGTTTCTTAGTTTAAAAATTCCAAAAGCTCTCTATTTTAAACAGTATGAAGAGTTTATAAGCCGCATAGAAGCAAGTGTTATTATACGCTGTAGTACTGAATTTTCGTATGCTTCAGTTCCCACAATGCACTGCAGTGACGTTTTATACCCGCATTGACGTCAGGTAGAGCCCCTATAACTGGAGAGGCCAACGCATCCGCCATTTTGGAACAAGCGTACAACAGGGAACGCTATCTTTATTGGCAATCATTCGCCAAACAGGGAACGAGAGAATCAGAGAGCGAAGGTGAACATTGGCGAAATTTTGGAAACAGTTGGCGTCGTTTCCAAGTTGCCAGTCACTTCGCGGGCTATTAATTATCCATTTATTTCTTTCTTTCTGCATCTGCTGGAAATTTGAAGAGCTGAAATCCTTTTTTGGAGCCGTTTGCACAACTAACAGCCAAACAACCACCCATTTGACTCCATTTAACACATGCTAAAGAAATGTAAACATCAGCAGCAATGCTATCGTTACGAAGCACTGGATCAAATTTGCTCCAAAATGGTGGATGCGTCGGCTCCTCCACTATAGGGGACTTAACGTCAGGTGATTAGGGTCCATTCGACTCTCGGTCTGACACTGAACCGCAGAGTCAAGCGTTCTCATTGATTGAAGGAGGTTTCGACTGTCTGACCGAGGGTCGGATCGTCAGGTCAATACGTGATGAAGATCATGAGTTGTCAAACTATGAAATATTGCTTTTAAAAAAGTTTTTGGTGGCTAAGAATTTCGACGAGTTAAATTATCTAAAAGAAATCCAAGCGAAAAGAAAAACGTAAGAAATATCACCAGCGTATACGAGTTCGAGTACATCCAGTTCATCACATGATGATGGCACGCATACACCAAGTCTAAATACCAAATCTTCAGGATTTACCTTCACTTTCCGAAGGAATCCTAAAACCTGTAAATAAAAACCTGTCAATGCAGAAGCAAGGAAAGTATGTTTGATCACTTAAGAACGCGATAAACAGCAACAGATAAACAATTTAAAGCGAAACATTTCAAATTTTTATACATACGGACTTGGTTGCGGAAAATGAATAATTGCTATTCATTTTCATATTTTGCAGTGTATGAATTGCTTTAATAATGGCTGGTGGTGGCTTGATTTCTAGCAGACAATATTGAGCCATTGGAGCATATTTTTCTGCTGGATTTCCCCCAATCACAACATTCAAACATTCATCATAATCTCCCAAGGAAGATGATGTACCTTCGAGTAGCCCAACTGGGATTTTGCCGTTTGAGTCCAGCACTGAAAAACGAAGAAAAAATGTGTTTAGAAGCAGTAGCGTAACTATGGGGTCTAGCGCCCCTGGCGAGTTAAAGAAATTGCGCCCCCTCCTCAGGGGGCGCAATTGACCACATGAGAAGTCATCGGAGGTCATTGTGACCTCCAACAAAAAAAAAAATTTTTTTGGAACATTTTGATTATTTGATTCGACAAATAAGAGGCAGCATTGTAATTTTTTTTCTTATTTCCGTTTTTAGAATTGTTTCCAATGATGCCCAATGTTCCTTCCCAGTAGATGTTATGTATGTGTTTCTAGCTCTTTCTCTTGCGAGTTTTTTCTTCCATTTTTTCTAGCATTTTTCCAATTATATGATAAAAAAAAGAACTTTTAAAAAAGTTTTTTCAATCAGTTGAAATACCCCCTCCCTGCCGCGCTCCTGGCTAGAACCACTCCTGACAACCCCCAGTTACGCTACTGTTTAGAAGTAATCTGGAGGAATACGTATGAATAACTTTTAAAACTTCCCTTTTCCTTCTTGTAAATACTCAAGATAACAAGAAACGCAGGAGTGCTTTTGAGTCCAGCCTCTACTGATTGATAGTGCCACCAATAACTCGAAATAATAATAAAGTTTAAGGAAAAAACCGCGGGAGGTTGATTGCTGTCTCCGCCGATATATGGTATTACCAACCAATCGCCACCTTCTTAATTTAGGAATACAGTAGACCCTCGTTTTACGCGGGGGGTATGTTCCCGGAAATGCCGCGTAAATCAAAACCAAGTAAATTGAGACTTAATACTAGTGTTAAAATAGGGGTTAGGTACCATAGATTAAAAAAGTACTTCATTCCAGCGATAGATAAATACATAATTAGTGTAATGTACACTTATTTCGATTCATATGCACAGCGTGTATAAAGAAAACATGAATTGTCTTTTTGTTTAAACAAAGGACTGGTTATAATAGTCTTTTGACAGTCATTAGTTATTGTTCTCTGTAGTTCTTTGTGTGGCATTAACGCATCCATGATCACTTACGTCACTTCTACGTCGGGATCTTCCTTAACTAACAAATCAGAAAGATCATTGTCATGGAATGGCTCAAATTTTTCAGTGTAAAACTTTTGGTTGAGTGTCATTGATATGGGTAACCTCGTTTGTTTCATTCTCCTTTGCCGCTTCTCTAAAAGCTCGTCTTCCAAATTTCCTTCTGAATTGTGTGATTTTAATAACTTTACTTTTTGAAAGAGCTCTGGAACCAATCGCAAAAAAATATCTCCAGTGACCCAAGCTTGATTATTATAACGCTAAAATGCAGTTTAATGCATTTGATCTGCAATCTTAGGAGCTTGGATCTTGAGGGAATTGAAAATTTTATCTGTTTTTGCAATGCTGCATCCGCGTAAAATAAAAATTCATCCGCATAAAATAAAATAAAGGTGTCAAATCTTAAACCGCGTATAACGGTCATCCTCCAGAAAACTTAACTTTTGAACGCAAATATTTTTCAATTTCGAAACCTGTTTTCTTTTTTTTTTCATTGTTACATGAAAGTGTTACCTACAAGAAGTAACTATAAACAATGGTTCAGCTAAGTTCCAATTATTTTACTCATAAATAAAAAATTGAACAATGCCTTGTTCACGGAAATAAAAAAAAAAGATTTTTTTTTTTTTAATGTTTAAAAATTGAGGCCGGTTTAATATCAAAGTAGTAATTTTGTTTATTGTGCAAACAATGAGCTATTTTAATGGTTAATGTTAATTTTAAATATTAAGCTCTCTTAATTAAATTAGTAGTTATCGTTTTAGTTCAAATGTGTGTTAAAAATAGTATTTAGTAAATTTGCTTCGTTGCTACAATCTGCACATGTTAAGCATATGCAAACATGTTCACTTCTTTTTTTTACATTCATTTGCATCCCTGAAATTTGAGTTCACGAGGTGAGAAGTCAGATTAACCATACTAAGTTTTGACAGCAAAATCTATCCCCTTCTTTTTCGACGAAAATCTCACAACTTCAACTATGGGGCAATTCCATGGTGTCGGACGTAGAATTTGCACGAAATTTACCAATAAAGGTTCATATTTTTCAGACTTAAAATGGATGAACTGAGCCAATTTTTTTTCTCAATACTTATGTATGTAGGAACAATATAAAAACTTATAAAATTTCTGAAAAAAAATTCAAACTATAAATATTAAAAATAAAAAACTTCATGGTGTCGGACGTAGATGAAAGGGGAACTGGAAAGGGGAACGTACGTTGAAAAAACCCAAGTTTCAGCTCAATGAACTGTTTTCAGATTTTTCGACTACTTGAATGTTGAAAAGTATAGCTGAAATATGAATAATTTTTCCTTTTTCACCAAACTAATTCACGGATAAATAGCACACAATTTTTTCCTCTTGGTGTCGGACATAGAATAGTTGGCGTCGGACGTAGCATGTGCAAAGCAGACAACATCCGACATGAAAAAAACATCTTAAAAAGCTGTTTAACTCTTAATTTGTTTATGGAATTATATATTATGGTATTTTAAAGCATAAGAAAGGGGAAAATATGCATAACAGGAGTCTGTGCAGAATTTTTCCCAGGGCTCCATTTTTTGTGAAAAATCAAATAATTTTGTGAAAATTGAAATAATTTGAAACTAAAAATTTTATGCAAGAAGAATGTAGGGAGTGGGGGGGGGGGGGTCATGGCCCAAGTTATGTCATAGAACTTGTTTACAAGGAATGTTTTTCAAGACATTTCTTTGTTTTTCTGACAAAATATTATTCTTCCGGGTGTTCTTGAGGGATTTGGGGGGGGGGGCAGGGGGGATCTCATTGCTTTTGGGGAGATGGACACCTCTAATGTATCAATATCTGTATACCATTCCAGGAAATTTGTATTTTAAGTCTTCACTCATAAAATGAGGAATATACTATAACGAGAATAAGGGAGATTAGACGCATTTTGTCAAGTTTTTTACTTCCTTTTACAAAAAAGGAAGTATTGTATTCGCGAAAAATTTTTCACTCAAATCGCCCTTAATTTCCATTTTGCTCACCCCCAAATGAATGTTGAGTTTTTTTTTCGATTCGACCACATGCGGAAAAGTGCCTAAGAATGTATAGACACGCGAAATATCCATTTTGACCATCACCGAGGTAATTACAACGACTTTTCTCGTGACGTCTGTATGTATGTGCGTATGTGCGTATGTATCTCGCATAACTCAAAAATGGTATGTCCTAGAAAGTTGAAATTTGGTACATAGACTCGTAGTGGGGTCTAGTTGTGCACCTCCCCTTTTGGTTGCTTTCGGATGTTCCTAAGGGGGTCTTTTGCACCTTTTTGGGGGGAAATCATTGTTAATTTCGATGTAAACTCAAGTGGCGTTATAATTTGTCGGACACTTGGCGATATATCGCCAGTCTTTTGGTCGCCAAGTTTTGTCGCCAACTTGGCGACAAATTTGGCGGAGTTTTTTTTTTTTTTTTTGGTTTCAATTTGGCCATTGTTGGTGATATTTAGAGAATAAATATTGAATCACATTAAAATAGCGAATAATGGGGAAATGACATTAAATTGGAGTAAAAGGAAGTCATGTGATGCACACATCAGCTCGTTTTTTTACAATCTCATTGTGAACAACAAAAAACTCAATCTCTAGGGTGAAAAGAAATGAAGATTGATTTGTAGAATTTTAATGAAGAAAAATCTAACTTATTAACAAATAATAATAAATTTGGATGTTGGTTACAAATTGTTGAAAACGAAACTGAGCATTTCTAGGCACAAACAGGGGTTGTTGTGAGTTCACCAAAAATACCTGAGAGTTTTTAAGTGAAAACTGGGGAAGGGAGGAGTGTTATTTTTGAACTGAGAACCATAATGCTTCTTAAATATTCATAATTTTATACATAACTACTTTAATCGCTATTGATAAACATATGAGACTCATTTCTTATCTTCAGATATTTTCCCCAGTCAAAATATTGTGTACATGTTTTTTAAATTTATGTTATGTAAAATATAAATATAAATACATGATTAGGCATGAATAGCATGTGTGAATTATTTAATTTAACCAGGAATTTTCGTATACTTATGAACCTAATTTCAGTTAGGAAAATATTGGTGTCGGACGTAGAAATTTTTCTGACCATTTATTTAAGCATAACTAGTTTTTTGAAATTTAATTTAAATGATTATTTTTAATTGCATATAAAATCTTTATTTTCAGACAAAATATTTTGTAAAAATCTCCACTCAGTTTTACATAATATAAACTTTCAGCCAATTTGGCGTCGGACGTAGAATTACAAAAATGCCTTATATGAAACAATCCCTAAAAATTAAGTTTTGCAGTTAAAGTGCAATTTTTTTGTATATAACTCTTCTAGAGAGTTCTGAGAAGCATATTTTAGAGAGAATATTTGAAAAATGCGACAATGTAAGTATCAAACAGCCATTCTTAAGTCGTATAAAAAAGTTACTCATAAGAACATGATCATAACAACCTGATTTGAAGCCTCAGAACTCTAATTAATTTTGATTTTGTTGCATATTTTTTGTTATTTCCATACACTTCAGATAATTACCTTTCCATTGATACCAAAATTGTGAGAAAAAGATTATTTTAAAATTCTGCCACCTTTTCCCCTTTTCTGTGGAATTGCCCTATGGCTGAAAATAAACAAGGGGGTTCCCTTGTATCATGGAAAATAAAATGTGATGTCAATTTCCACGTGTTAATGAGGAATGGCATTTTGTGTTTAGGTAACGGAGGTGGGAATTTATTGTGTGACATGACTACTTATCCTAAATGAGCTGATGTGTGCATCACATGACTTCCTTTTACTCCAATTTAATGTCATTTTCCCATTATTGGCAATTTTAATGTGATTCAATTGTGTACTCTCTAAATATCACTAACAGTGGACAAATTGAAACCAAATTCAAAAAGAAAAAAAAAATCGCCAAATTTGTCGCCAAGTTGGCGACAAAACTTGGCGACCTAAAGACTGGCGATATATCGCCAAGTGTCTGACAAATTATAACACAACTTGAGTTTACATCGAAATTAGCAATGATTTCCCCCCAAAAAGGGGCAAAAGACCCCCTTTGGAACATCCGAATGCAACCAAAAGAGAAAGTGCACAACTAGGCCCCACTAGGAGTCTACGTACCAAATTTCAATTTTCTTGGACATACCGTTTTTGAGTTATGCGACATAAGTACACACATACGTACATACGGACATCACGAGAAAATTCGTTGTAATCAGCTCGGGGGTCGTCGAAATGGATATTTCGGGTGTCTGTACGTTTCTAGACATATATCCACGTGTGATCGGGTCGGAAAAAAAACAAAAACAAAAAAAAAAAAAAAAAAAAAAACTCAACATTCATTCGGGGGTGAGAAAAATGGAAATTAAGGCCGATTTTTGAGTGAAAATTTTTTCGCGAATACAATACTTCCTTTTCGGTAAAAGGAAGTAAAAAACGAATTAAAATACAACATTAAAAAATTAACTATACCTAAACAATTATTATTTGAGACACTTGTGAAAGGAATAAAAAATAAATAAATATATACTTTTAATTAAACAAGTTATTAAGCAATATAAACAGTCACACCAGGTATGTGACATGACATGGAGGTGAGAATTCACATGTTGTGTACCAAAAATAGACGAAAATAAAAATTATTATTAAATTGTTGGCAGGTTAAAATAGATATATTTCTGATGAAATTAAAAAGCATTGTTAAATGAATTGTTCCTCGAAGTTTTTTCTGTAAAAGGCGTGTGACAGAAAAGTTACACTTTTTTAAAGAATGACCCATAATCAAACCCACGTAAAGTAGACCCGTGTAAAATGAGGGTCTACTATAGTGAAGAAGGAGAAGAAAAGCCTCCAGTACCCTGTATCTAAGGTACGACTACAAACATTTTACACCAGGATTTTGGAACCTACGGGGAAATAAATTGAAGTTCTGATGGCGTGGTAGATGGACTCGTTATCTGTATAAAAGACAGTGCATACACGCTCAAAATTCGTACGAAAATTTACGCTGTTTGGTTTTTAACAAAAATAATGCTGATTGTTAAAAAAGGTTTTCCTCTAAAATTCTGTTTGGTTCTTGAAATACAGTGATCTCTCGCTTATACGCGACCTCTGTTATACGCGTTTTTCACTTATGCGCGTTTTTCTCACGGGTCCGGCCAGCGATATAGGAAAACAATGTTAACTCTTATTCATTTATACGCGAAACCTAAAACGCACCTTTCACTTATGCGCGATAAAAAAATTTCAAGTTTTAGTTAAATCGCCTATCCACGCTTTGCTTATCGGAAGATTTTTACCCTTCTTGATGTCTCTTGGAATGCTTTTACACATCTTTATTCCAATGTTCAAAATGTTTCCAAGAACGCATTTTTTTTCGCGCAAGTGTGCAATTGGGGGTGCAGTTAGTCTTGTCAGAGGCGTAGCTAGACCCGACTTTCGGGGGGGGGGGGGGTTACTTCTTTTTATATATATATATATATATATATATATATATATATATATATATATATATATATATAATATATATATATATATATATATATATATATATATATATATATATATGTATATATATATGTGTGTGTGTGTGTGTGTACATTTTTTTAGTATTAAAAAAAATAAGAGGGAGGTGAATCTTACATACCTTGGAATGGAGTGCCCCAATTCCAATACTTGTGTCAAACAAAACAAAAGCAAAGATTTTTTTTTTTAATGTTATGGAAAATTCAACTTTTTTTTTTCTTTTTCCTCCATTTAATTTAAAGTGAAATTTTCTAGCAACGGTCTTGTCAAAACCAGTCTATCCAAATCAGGGGGAAAATCAAATATCTGATGAGCGTGTTCCGTTCATTTCAGTGTGACTGCTTAATTAAGAGGCTAACACACATCTACAAAAGCTGACAACCCTGAAAACTAATAGATACATACTTCCATTTCCGCCTGTAAACTGGATGTTTGACTTTCAATTTCATCCGTGGTCAGACTATAAAGACTATTTTTACTAACTTGGTTTGCACTAAAAGTATGAAATAAAATAAAAAAAGACTTCTTGAATTATAACCCGCAAAAAATGAAATTGCTTTTCATATCGTTATATTTATATGTTGCTTTTTATGTATTTACATATATGCTAATTCTAAAGCAGCTAATAAAATTTGAATGAAAAAAGTTAGGGAAGAAATATAGGCAGTAGAAAGTTATTCGCTCAAATGCATACCATCTGTTCTCCTCTCAAGTCTTTATTTTTAATTTTATTAGCTGCTTTAGAATTTACATAAATATCTATTTGGGAGAGCAACAGCAATTTTCGTGTATTATAAACAGAAGAAGTCTTTTTTATTTTCTACTTTTTAATGTGAACCAAGCTAATAGAAATAATCTAGATTCATTTCGTTTTTAAACATTTTATTCATGTAATGCTATGCAGTTTTTCTTTTGAATGAAAATAAAATTACCTTCAGAAGGGTCCGATGGGATTAATGCTGCTTTGCAGACTGTACTTCGTTTTCTTCAGATAACGTTAACTTTCTCTTTTTAGAGCAATCCTTTTCGTCATTTTAATTTTTTCTTTGGGTTTAAAAAAGCTTGTTATCGGTTTTGCTCGCTTCATTATGCAACAACTTTCACTTAGAATGTACTATTTTATCCAGACTGTACGTTTCCAAAAGAATATGCAGTAAATACTGGCTGAAAAATCAATGTGATTGCAATGGATACTCTGGTTAGCAAAGGTCGTTTTGACTATGACCTATGACACACACGAGACCAGACCAACAAAAACCTCTATCGCTTCGAATTCCGGTTATGCTATCATTTTTGAATTCGAAGCCCAGTGATCTTTAAAGCAGCAAACAAAAACATTTTCTTCAACTCAGAAACAGAGGAATTGTCTTCAAGGGCTGAGGAGGCATGGAAAAAAGGGAGAAATGCATTCCACGAATAGGCTTCCCAGGAAGATTAACCAAAGGACAGTCGTTTCGCGCACTTTCTTGGCAAAAGAGTAAAGGGATAAAATTCACAGGTTTGACATGTAAAAAAATGAACATTTCAAGTTCATGGTTAAAGGTCATTCAAGTTAAAAGCCATTTCGTTCTGTTATCTGGATTAGTACTGTTCTTTGGTTGCTCTCTTTCTTAAAATTGTGATTCCTTAGAAAACCGAAATGATTGGAGTGAAAAGAAAGTATAAGTTTTTTTCAAGTGATGAAAAAAGGAAAATCGTAGAATACTGGCCAAGTTAGATTTGCAACAATTGCTAACCTCAAGAGGATAAATAATGAATCAAAAAAAAAAAAATCAGGGACCAAAAAGCAATAAAAGACTTTCTTGAAAAAGATATGCTTAAAGTTTCTTTTACTGTCAAAATGATTCCTTAAACTCGCAATAAAGCTCTTAATAATGTAATAATAGAATAAATACCTAACAAAACTAATAAAGACGAATTTCAATCAAGAGCCCATATTGTCTTTAGTATCGATTTCAAATTTTCACCATCATATTTCAAACTTCTATAAAAAGTTTCTTAAAGCCCCCGTATCTCAAAATCTCTTTATCTCGATTTTTTTCTTTCATGTGAAATTCGATATATATAGATTCGACTGTATGCAATATTCCCACTGCGCGGCTCATAAAATTAAACATATTTAACAATTTGCAGAATCTATGACAAAGAAAGGCTGCATATACGTGGATTTCATAAATCAATCTCATTTCTAAAGCGAAGTGTCAAATTTCACTCAATTATCAAAAAATTGTCGCAGCAGAGGGAGGCGTCTTTATGCTTGAGGGTCACACATGGAGCAGATTTTCAATGGCATTGGGGGGGGGGGGGGGGAGCGAAGTGAATTTTTGACCTTTGTTACTCAGAAAAAAGTCGTTTTGATTTTTTTCTTTTTCTTCTTTTTTTCTTTCTCTTCTCTCTTTTTTTTCCCATTTTTTTGAGACTAACGTTTCGGGGGGGGTGGGGGGGGTCGTCCCCAAACCCCCCTTCCCTTAGCTACGCCCCTGAGTCTTGTGATTGACATCGAGCGGGGAGAACGGGTTACATGCGAAAAGGTTGACGTTCCTAAAAGTAGTGGTAAGCGGAAAGCATTGATATAGCGTATCGAGGATCTTTTGTATCCTTACAGACTATGACGCTGATCACGCGAGTTTTTAGGTTTTGTGGAATTCGCTTCCATACTGTACAGTGTATAAAAAATGACAAAACGTACAACTTCAAATTTTACATTTTTATTAAATTACAATGCGTAAATGGAAATTATGTGCGTATTTATTCATTAGTATCAGTAGTGTACTATTAGTATTACTATAACTGTTGATAAATTACTGCATTTAAGCTTATTTTTGGGGTGTTTCATTTATGCGCGAATCTCACTTGTGCGCGAAAATTTCGTTGTCCCCTTTGGTCGCGTATAAGTGAGAGGGTCACTGTACTTAAGAGTAAAATGTCAGCAAGACATCATTTGAGTATCTACGATCGTGGACGAGTGGTTGGACAACTGGAAGCAGGTCAAAGTGTCACAACTGTGGCTGCTGCAATGGGTGTATCAAAAAGTGCCATCTCACGATTAAAGACGGCCGCTGAAGGTGGAAATGTTTTGCAAAAGCATGCCGGGGGTCGTGGTAGGAGGACCACACCTTCAGAGGATTGCTATGTATCCCTCGTGGCAAAAAAGGAACAGAAATTTCACTCTTGGACAGATAGCTGCAAATCTAACAACCGCTACCGGTTCGCATGTATCTGCAAAAACCATCTCATGGTAAATAATGTCGGTTCGTATGCACGGAAGCCCGTACGTTGCATCCAAGTTCAACCACGCCATCGTTGAGAGAGATTACGCTGGTGTAAGGAACATGTTGGTGGCATCATGAAAATTGGTATAGAGTGATGTTCTCTGACGAATCTCGTTTCAGTGTGAAGAGTGATTCTGATCACCAACTACTGTGGAGGGAGCGTGGAACACGTTATGCACAAAAATTTGTTTGCGAACGTGATCGGTACCCCCCAGGCGTCATGGTGTGGGCAGGCATCATGCACAATGGCAGAACACAGCTTCACATTTTTGAATAAGAAAACGTCGCGAATGTATTGCGGAGATGCTATGCTGGACCATGTTCGGCTTTTTAGGGGGGCGGTCGGTTCAGATTTTCCCTTTACGGACGACGATACACGACCACACTGGAACATTGAAGTGTCAGACGCACTGCAAAGTGAAAACATTCTCTGTATGCAGTGGCCTGCTTACTTTCCAGACTTAAATCCAATTGAACTTGCCTGGAAAGCTCTTGGTAGACGTGTTGCGCGAAGAACCGTCCCTCCCAAAACAGTACAAGAACTCAAATCCGCATTGAGATAGGAGTGGGAAAACATCCCCCAAGCACTCCTCAATAATTAGTGGGGAGTATGGAAAACAGATGTAAAATGTGCATTAGTGTCCCTGGTAATCATACATCATATTAAGGTACTCATCTCTCCATCATTCTGACCTAGATCATTTTTTGGTGTTGTATGAAAATCATCTAAGTAGGATTATTTTTTTTATTTTTAAGTTTTTACTTCATTAATGCAGTAATATCTGTATTATTTTATACTTATAATAAAGGCACATCCTCACTACTAACAATATATTTCGTTCTGTTTCTTTAATCATTATCTATTCTTTACTATTCCAAAAAACGTAATTGTTCCTTAGCAATTGTCAAGCAGTGTACTTCAGAGCTAATGGTGCTCAAAGTATTAAGAATACATTCCAGATTATTATTACTATTTTTTAAATTTTAAAAATGTTTGACCAGTTTGACTTACTTCGAAACAGCCAAGATTCCAAATGTCTTAATCCAATGAACATAGAAGACAAGTCAAACATGCACATAGGCGACGCTCTGACATCCTCACCCGCTTCGAGTAAATGTGGTATTATTCCTTTCAACAAATTGTGTACAAACTCTTCCATGTTTTTCTCAATATTTCCTAAATCGATGTTCTCATCTTCAACAATTGCTTCGAGATATTCTTCACCTTCAATCTGACTACTTTGAAAGATACCATGAATAGAAGCTACTACGCAAAATGTTACGAATATCATTGGAGAGCTCATTTTCATATTTTAAGGGATTTTTGTTTACAATTTCAGAATTTTCCTTCTATGAGAACACTGTCACTGTATAGAATATTTTTTTTTTTTACGAAAAAGTATTCGTGCAGCAATATTAGCTAATGATTTTGGAACGTAGTGCCAAGTTTCAACGGTTTCTGTTTTTTTTTTTTTTTTTTCAAAAAAGATGTTTGTCAAACAATTTTAGTCATAATCGTGAGCAACAGAACATTATACTTGGATTTTTTTTGTCTTGTCATAAATGTGACTTTCTTTTAGTTTAACTACAATTAAAATTTAATAAAGAATTATATCAAACAGTTCCAAAGCAAATTTTATAAACATCTGAAATGCATTAACCGGATCAACATATCGTTTTAGATATCCATGCATCACAAACATTACGAATATCGGAAATACATTGAGCGACATTAATGTTACTTTCTTTGAAAGAGATAATGATGTATTCGATCATCATCAGTCAAGAGACCAAAATGTCTTGGGAGCAATTACCATAATTCGTATTGCTTTTTAATTCATTTCTAAATTAAATGCAGCATCTTTCATTGATATTCATTTTATTGACGATTTGTGACCAAAGTATCCTGCACCGATTGATTAAATTTGATCTGAATAATAAAAAAATGAAGTAAATATCCCAAAGTATCTTCCTTTTTGTAAAAAAAAAAAGTAAATAATGTAAATAAAAGGCAATTGGATACTTTTTAAATCAAATTAGTTATATATGAATGCTCATACGGCAAACGAGCTTCATCAGTTAGCTCAGAGTTTAAACGTTTATTATCGTTTCTGTTCAAAAACAATTCTAGACAAATTGAAGGGTTTTACTCAGTATTTTGTATTGATAATTGATTTAACGGTCGTGATATCTCCGCTACCCTTACTTGAAAGCAGTTTCTCTGTTCGTGGCATCCCTACCGGCGTTTTAAACTTTCAGTTTCAATTTGCGTGAAAGAGTGATGCATCTAAAGAGATTGTTTTAGTTTTCGAAGCGAAATTGTATGTTTACTACTACATTTAAAAAATAAATAAATAAATAAATAAATAAACATATAACTGATTTAAAACTGAACTTTCCTTATTGTATATTCAAGTTAAATTGCAATTTCATGTAAGTTATTATCAAATTGGTTCATGTTATCAATCATGAATATGCTTAAAAATATAAATGTGAATCACGTTGCACTGAGGAGGTAGTTAATTAGTTTTGTACTGCAAAAACGGAATTGCATATGATGGTTTTAATGCCATCATGTGCAACTCTGTTATTTATTGGATATTGAATGCCAAAAAAAAAAAAAAAAGGAAAAGAAAAAAAAATATATATAGGGTCAGACGGGGGAAATATGGGTCAGAAAAACCATAACATCTTAATATTTTCTGAAGTATAAAAAATTAAACGATTTAATTTGGCATGGAGTAAGCTTAAATAATTTAAAAAATATTCAAATAATCCCTTTACCTAAAATTGCATTACTATATATTTTATTTAAATTAAATGAGTGACCAAGAATTTCACCGGATCGGGGCAATTATGGGTCACACATGGGGTAAATATGGGTCACCCCCCTTTTTTAAAAGTAATCCTTGTCAAAAGTAATTAACCATTCTAAATTATTGTTTCACGTCTATCTCTACTAAAGAAAGGATTGCGCATTTTCAGCGAGGGAATTTTGTCTCATGCTTAAATTGGTGCTGTACCCAGGCGTACCCAAATTTTACAACTATAAAGTAGCACGATTAGGGCTCTCAGGATATTTGATATGACACAACCATTTCATAACATTTCCACTGTCTCTCATCGAAGGACACGCAAACGGAAAAATAACAATGCTTTAAATATCCCAAATGCTAGGTTCTTCTGCTAAAAACAGCGCCCGCTTGTCCGTGAATCAGAGAGCATTAGATGCTTTGCCCTTGAAAACGGTTATCGCCAATGCACCCTGGCCTCGAAAGAGCAACTAACTCTAGCTGGCGCGGGAAAATAAACAAACAAAGGGCGAGAGAGAAAAGATTTCCAAGGGCAGCTCCGTTAACTGGCTGACATTCGTCGCTGGGGAAGATGTTACGAGATCGGCCCACACTTTCCACGGTTGCAGGCACATGGAGAAATTAAAAAGCTATTAGGCTTAGGAGTCGGCATCGAGAAGTCAATGCATTTGTGACAGAGAACAGTCGGTTAAAAATTTAAAGCTAAATTGTTTGTTAGTTACAATCTCATTTTCTTAAACAATCAATTTGTTGAAATAAGTTAACAAGAGATGAAAACGATGCACAAGTAGCGTATTTTAAATAGAACCTCATAAGACTTGAGAAGACCAATTGCAACATGTTACTAATAATGAATTTAGTGTAAACTTTATTCATAATTGAAATAAAATTCCTGTTCGTAGAAAAATTGTTCAATTTTTCAAACAACTTTCGCAATTTACGGTTAGCTATTATTCCTCTTTTGCCCCCTTCCCACTTTTAAATACTAGTGGTTGAACAAACCTATTTTTCAAATGCCCAATAACAATGTGAATATTTTATCCCGGGTGATTAATAAGGTGAAAGAACAGAAATTGAAAAATTGATTGATGCATAGGAATAAAAAGGATCTATCGTTTTGAGAAAAATGATTAATTTTACTGGACCGTTTTATCCTACATAATACATGATCTCAATTGCAGATACGCCTAGAAGTTCCCTGACTTTTCCAGCTTTTCCCCATGTTTTCCATACCGGCAAAATAAAAATCCAAGATGTTGAGCTATTGATGTGTTTTCGAAAATTATTAAAAAATGACACAGAATGCTTTTCTAATGCTTCATATTTTTATGATATAAAAAATTTCAGTGATGAAAAAGCAATTGATATTGTTTACCTAAGGTAGAAATATTACAAAAATTCAAAAAGCGCTTAAAAGGTTTTTAAAAAAGTCTCATCTTTGACACTTTAACCAGAAAGAAATCTGATGAGAGATTTAAAATAGCAATAACTTTTCCAGAAATTAAAACAAATTCACGACTTTTCCACACACCTTGATATTATACATATAGTACACAAAAGCAACAATTGTGTTTTAAATATTGGGACCCTTTTTTTCTCTCGTTGAAAAAAAAAAAAAATCTCTTCTTCTTACGGACATAATTCATCGAAACTCTACACCAATAATAACTATAAAAAACTTCCAAAAGCAGGGTAAGTGATAATCTTTAATAATGCAATGGAAAAATCATAAATTTCTCAGGTGCAATGATTTTATGATAATATTAAGAAGTCCCAAGTCAAGTGCTCTGAATTCGAAAACAGCAGCATTCTCGGCGCTTGAATGGGAATGATGCAAATATCGATTGAAAACTGGAGTAGGCTCGATCGTTACAATGTCAACGCGCTGTGACATTTAGAAAACTGAGTTGGCAACAACTTGGAAGTGCATAAATTTCGTTCCCTTCGCAGCTGCCGTTGAGTAGTAGCAATAGCAACAAAAATAAGTAGAAATCACTAAAAGTCCGTAACAGTTATTTTAGTGTTTCAGTTATAGTTTTCGGATCATTTGATAATGTAATTCTCCGAACTCCCTGTATTTCATCGAAAATAAGTATTTTACTGGAAAATGAAACTTTTATGTTACTTTCACCCGAATAAATCATTTTATGATTGGTTGAATAAACAGGATATGTATAGAGAAAAGAGGTTGGGAATAAATAATGTGCACGTTTTTAAGATTCATTTTTCTTACATGTTAAAATATTTTACGCTTAAAATGCTATTGTTCACAATCAGATCCAAATTTCTAAACAGGCGGAGTAGGTAGCTGCCTATGGCAGCAAAATTTACTCTAGATAGATATTTTTTAGTATCCTTAAAAACAAAACATAAGTAAATATTTATTTTCTACAATGACATGTTACTTTTTAACAGATAATTTTTACTTTCATCCATTTCATTAAAACGAGATATTTTCAAAGCAGAATAATAAATTAGTTGAATGTACTGTCTGACCATCGATTACATGGAAAGGCTAATATCCGGTTTATAGGCGGAAATGGACGTATCTATTAGCTTATAGGGATGTTAGTTGGTTTGTTTCAGATGTGCACTTTTGCCTCTCAATTATTTAGCCTTAGTTTTGTAAAAGTGAAAATTTGCTCACAGCAACATTTTTTAAATCTGAAGTATATTCGATCTATATTCTCACGGCAAAAATTCATTGATTTATTTATTCACGACAAAGTTTTGAGCTTACCATTTTGCTTTTACGTTCCTGAACGAAATGAAAATATTACATTTTCTTTTCGTTGTTTCCATGGTAACTATTTTTGTTTCCACTTATTTTAATTTTGAGAATGTAATAAATGAATAAGGCACTAGTGACATTATGAAACGCGTGCATCAAAATCCCATCGTTATTTCCCCTGCTCCCCTGCTAGATTAGTTTAAATGGAATCGTCTTCACTTGGCAGATTGCCAAATTACATACAATCCGTGGTCAAACAGTATAATGTAATAAATTAGAAGAAGAGGAAAAGTGGCGACAGATATCTGATATGCCTATAGGTGATGGAGTTCGACTCTGTTCACAATGCATATGAAATTCATGCATTGTATATATGAGGCAGTGAGAAGCAAAGGGATGTAAGTGGATATTTTAGAGTTTCGAATAAAACGTGTTTAAAGTTTAGATCCTAGGTAGGCTTTTATTAATTTTTTTTCTAAATCATGCTGTATAGCAGCACCCACCAGCGCTACTAGTACCATTTCTCGCCCTAAAACAGGGGAGAGGTTCTCCTATCATTTGTACTAATTATCTCCAGATTTTTAATTTTGGCACTCATTGCTTCTCACTGCCTGATATGTTTTTTTTTTCTTTACTAGAAAATTTCTTTTGTACAAATCGTTAAAATTTATATTATTTTTCAGGTAAACTGGAAATATTCAACATTTTTCACATCTTCTAAGCTTTTAAACGTATGATCTTTGTTCGTTAGTATGATTTCTAACAATTTAGCCTGCAGATTATTAAAATAAAAAACCGTTTTTATATGTATTTCGTCAACCTGGGGGCTTGAACAGTGGTTAAGAATAGATGGGAAAGAAATGATTGTACCAAACTACTTGTAAATGTTAGAAGTTTCCGTTGAATTACTGTGTGAATATAATATTTAATCATATATATTTAAAACATTATTCCTAATCCTCCAATTGATTAAATTTTACACGCAGGGGACGGTGGACCTTGAAAGCTTTTTCGTTTATTTATTAATTTTGAAATATGAGACTGGACATAAAAGTTAGTAAGTTTATTAGCATGCAAAATATCAAGCAAAAAAAAGCAACAAAATAAAAAATGAATTCAAATTAAAAATTTTGAAATTTAAAATAAAATATTTTAAATGCTCCACGCGACTCAATTTTGCTTTTTTTTCAAACAATTTGCATTTTATCAGAGAACAGAACATTGCCAAGAACTTTGGGTATCCATTTAAGCATTGGTCCATTATTAACTGCACGGTTTTTTTTTTTTTTTTCGCGTAAAGCAATAGTTTTTTGTTGCGAATATTGCACAAAAATCAGAACTTTAATATTTTTAAGCAACATAAAATTCTCTTAAACCTTAATGCATACCCAGTTTTATCAAACTACTACCACAGTAGCATATTCTGAAATTTGAAGCATATCGAACAAAAATTAAGTCGCATGGAGCTTTTTTCAATCTGTGTCAGCATCGAATTTTCCAGTCCGAGATAAATGACGTTGAAGTCTAATTCCACCTACATTTCATGATCTTCGTATTTTAATACCTCCCGAAAGATATTTTCACAATGACTAAATATTTGACATTAATACCAATGTCAGATTTTATTGAAACTTAGTTTACATGTTTGACACTTAGTTTTACTTAGTTTTTCGACTTTGTTTACATGTTTTACAGCCATTTTAATCAAAAAACCGCTCTGTTTACTTTTTTTTTTAATGCATATAACTTCGCGCTAAAACATCAGATCAACAAGAGGTTTTTTTCATACGATTCAGCACATTTCATATATATTGTAACTTCCACGGGAAAAAAATCATATTTTTGACCGATTTGAGCTATTTGGAAGGTCCACGGTTAAATTAATTGAGAAGACCATATAATGCGTCATGTGGTAAAAATCTTCTTCGGCTAAAGTTTTTCTGCTTAGGAATAAAAGCTATTATCCCAAAAGGATTGCCCAAGCAAGTTTTATGTAAATTGAAGTAGATTTACTTAAATCAAAGAAACGACCGGAAAGTCTGCAGACGATATAATAGGCTTTCTTCACGGACTTGAAGTCTTCAAGTAAAAGAAACTTTTTTCAAAGGAACGTTACTATGGAAACATGCAGGGGCGTAGCTAAGGGGGGGGTTTTGGGGACAAACCCCCCCCCCCCGAAACGTTAGTCTCAAAAAAAAAAGAGAAAAAGAAGAGAGAAGAGAAAGTAAAAAAAAAAGAAAAGGAAAAAATTCCAAGCGATTATATAATATATATATATATATATATATATATATATATATATATATATATATATATATATATATATATATATATATATATATATATAAAAGAAGTAACCCCCCCCGAAAGTCGGGTCTAGCTACGCCACTGGAAACATGTCACCAAAAATTTAGCCGTTTTATTCAGCTTTAAAGTTTTGTGTATGTTTTGTCATTGACCTTATTGCGTGTTTGTAAAGCATCTTTCAAGATTGTTAACTTTTTCTCTAGCAACACAATCGTCTGTATTTCGAGGCGAATACTAAAATTCCAAAATACTTTATCCCATGGTGGTTCTGATGGCCAAATTCGAGTCTGATAAGTTACGTAAAAAGTATGAAATTGAGGAAAAGTCATTTAAAATGGAAAACAGTGTTTTTTTTTTCGGTTTTAGATTTAAAAAAAATTCGAATGCATTTTCAAGTTCTAAAGAGACAGCACTAGATCTGGTTTATGAAAATAAAATTTTCAGTTATGAATAACAAAGATATTTTATTTTATTCAACGAAAAAATAAGCAGCAAGCAAAATAATTTCTAAATAGATAGAATATTTTTCTTTTCCATAACAATACTTACGTAATTTATGATTATATATTCATTTATTTTCTTATTCATTTGAAAAAGAGGAAAAGAAATGAAAAGATATCGATCCAAGTTATTATGAACATCACTAGCTAAAATCAGAAACAGATGTGGAAAATTTAAAATTTAAAATACCAATGCAAATAAAATTTGCATATGTATTTAATTTTTTTGGTTTCAAAATTAGTTTCTAAGAAAAGTATTAGAAAAATTTTAATGAAAAAGTTTCAAGTATGCACAAATCAGAATCTATATATTTTTCAAAATGGAGGAGAAGTCATAGATTTAAAAGTTAAAACCAATGTGACAAGCTTAAATATAAATTATTTATTAATGCACTAACATCTACTCATATCCCTCTTTTTCTTTTCTCTTTGTCTTTCTCTTTCTTATTTTCTGTCTTTTCTTTTCTCTTTCTTCTTTTTCTCTTGATCTTTTCCCTCTCACATTGTTCATCATAAAACCGAAGATCAAAATTATCTCTAAGAGTAGTGTGGTGAAGAACAGAGACATTTGGAAAAAGAAAGAAAATACTTTACTGATCCAACTTTTTTTTCCAACATATAAATGCGATAATGTTTAAATAGTTTCCAAAAAGTTCAGCAGTAAACATGAAAAATTCAACGTACTAAATGCATTCAAAGACGCGATCATTTTGCTTCAAGATGATGGAACCGATCTTTTCCCTGTCACCTTTGTTCATTATAAAATCGAAAATAAAAATTCTCTTTAAGCTGTAATAGGTGAAGAAAGGAGTAATTTAGAAGAAAAGGAAAGACTTCAGAGATTTTTTCGATCCAACTTTTTTTTCTTTATTTAAAGGAAATAATGTTTGAAATTCACTGTTTAAAAATTTTTCAAGCAATACAACAATCAATCAGAAACGTGTTCAACATCCTGACTCGCATTTTAAAGATGCGATCATTTTGTTTGAAGATGGAGGAAAGATCTTTTCTCTCTCGCTCTTGTTCGTCACAAAAAAATGAGAATTTGAATTTCCTCTCTAATTAGTTGGCGAAAAGTGGTGAAGAAAGGATAAATTAAAAAAAGAAAGAACATACTTTACAAATTTTATCGATCCATTTTTTCCCTTTATTATTTAAATTAAATAATGTTTAAAATATACAGTTTAAAAAGTTTTCAAGCAATACAGCTATTAATCAAAAGCGTGTTCAACATCCTGAAACGGATTTCAAAAATGAGATCATTTTACTTAAAGATGAGAGACCTATCTTTTCTCTCTCGTCTTTGTTCATAAGAAAAACGAAAATATAAATTCCCTCTCTAATTAGTATAGTGAAAAAGAAAGGAGAAATTTCGAAAAAGAAAGAAAAGACTTCACAGATTTTATCGATCCAACTTTTCTTTTCAAGCATTTAAATTAAAAAGTGTTTAAACTTCACTGGAAATTTTTTTTTCAAGCAATACAGCAATCAATCAGAAACATGTTTCAACATCCTAGCACACATTTTAAAGATGCGATCATTTTGCTTCAAGGTGAGGGACCCATCTTTTCCCTCCAGTCTTTGTTCATCACAAAAACGAAAATGAAAGTGCCCTCTCTCTAATTAGTAGGTGAAGTGGAAAAAAAAGGAGAAATTTAGAAAAAGAAAGAAAAGGCTTCACAGATCCTGTTCGGCCCAACCTGCTTTTTGGTCCCTCTCCAGATCAGTGTGTCAAAAGAGGAGGCTCTCTGGGCACAACCCAAGGTCAGCAGACAAAGAGGAGTTCGAAGCACCCTGGCTCGACCTTGGGAGCGCGAAAGAGCGCCCGCTCGTTCGTTCAACTTCGACGGAATAACAGAGCGGACAAGGGAAGAAGAAAAGGGGGGTCGCCACCACCTCGCATTCTGACCTTGGCAGCAGCGCAAAACTTGGGGATGAGTGCGCAGTTTTGGACAAAATGCAACTTGTTCAATGCAAAGTAACCGTTACGTGATGGTGCATCAAGTGATGGAGGAAAAGAGGGAACAAAAAAAAAAAAAAAAAAGAGCGATCCACAATGGCAGTTTGAATAACCAAGGACACATCTAATTCAGTCCACAAGGGTTGTCTTTTTTTTTTCAAACTCATACCCATGGTCGACATATCGCATTGGAATAATTGGAGTCAATTCCACAAAAGTTTCCTCCTCTCCTGTTCAGCTACTGAATCGGTTTCTAAGCAAACGATAATTTATAATCTGTGTAACAATGGCCAAGAACAAAATGAGAGACGTCACATCTGCTAAAATGCCAATGAAATTGCATTGGTTTTGCAAATTGATCTAAATTTGCATCAATTGCCCTGGATCATGATTTTGTATATACTTTATACAAAATCATGTCTGAGCAGAAAGGATTACTTTTTCGTTTGAAACAGTACAAAAATTGTTTTTGCCATGGAACAAAGTTTATTAGTTACCACAGGTTTCTGGAAATAGAATAGAATGCATTTTTTGAGGACAAATGCTTATTATAAAAATATATATTATAACGACTTGCGGTTGGAATAGAGTGATTGGCATTTGCAATACATTTAATTTTTAACAGTTAGAAAAAATAATGTGAAGAGAAAAGCGACTCCTTGAACGAAAACAAAGAAATTATTTCCGTTCATTCAGTCAGATTACAGTTTAAACATACACAGAAGGTAATAATTGAGAGAGAGAGAAAGAGTAGGAAATTTTTTTTTTATTTAAGTCTAAAACAAAATGATCAACGAAAAAAAGAGCGAGAGAGAATTTTGCATATTAAAGGGTAAATAAAATGATGATCAACGATAAAGCGAGAAAAAATGTAACTGACATCCCAAAATTTCATGTATAAGACATGAACAAAGTGATCACCAAGGGGGAGAAGAGAGAGAGAAAATGTAGTTCACATCAGAAAATTTTACAATATTAAGACGTAAAGAAAATTACGAATATGAAAGATTCAGAAAGAGAATTTTTCATATAAAACTCAGTTAAAATGATCAATGAAAGGAAGAGCGAGAGAGAAAATGTTCTTAACATTACAAAATTTTGCATATTGCGACGCTAACAAAATGATCAGTGAGAAAGAAGAGGGAGAGAAAACGTTTTTGTCATCAGAAAAATTTACGTAAGAAAACGAAGGAAAACAATCAAAAAGAAATATTTACATAGTAATACATAATTGTATGGAAATAAAATGATCAACTAAGAAAGAGAGAGAGAATTTGATACTTAAAACGAAAATAAAATTAACAACAACATAGAGAGAGAGAGAGAGAGAACGACTAAGCTTTCCTACTCCGTCCTTATTTTTAACTTGAAGTCAGGGGTGCCCACTTGGGGGGGGGGGGGGGGTGTGACATCACAGTTTGAGTCTATGAAATTTTTAGGGGATGTTTTAAGGGGTATTTCCCCCTTTTTTGGGTAGGGGGTTCTTCGTGACATTTAGGGGGTTAACCCTTGCTCTTTGGGGGGAGGGCACCCCTGTTGAAGTCATGTTCATGGGATGTGTTTCAATGTTCTTCTCCGCAGCAAACGAAGGTTTATAATTCGCGTACAATCAATCAAAGATGGCTACGACTGAAACAGAAAAAGGCATAAAACAAAACAGGAGGATAACAATTGTCAGGTAGGCACAATTGATGCAATACACATATCGTGAAAAATGAGATTTTTGCGTTGAATATGTAAACAATTTTAATAATTTGAGGAGGCATAATAAAACTTTAATGATATTAACTATAAAGCAAGATTTTATGATTGCTAGAGTATCGAAGACTATTTTTGCAGTTATTATGGAACGCTAAATTTTCGTCATAGAACATAGCAGTTTTCAACACGTATGCCCTGAATGCAAAACAAAGTATACGGAATTCAGTATAATTTGTAAGTTTTGACTCATGGGAGGGAGAGGAGGAATTATTTGTTTTGGTGGAACAGAGGGGCCAAGATAATTTCATCCTCCCCCAAATTCTTTGAAAGCAAGTGCTTTTTTTGCAATCAATACTTATAATTTTCAAGTAAACTTGAAAATGATGTTTTCCATAATATCTAAGCAACACTGATATCTAATAAAAATGAAAAAATATGCCAATTTGGAAACAAAAAAAAGGGGGGGGGGGAATCAGAAGCACGTTTTGACACACTTTTCTAAGAGAAACGCTTTTATTCGCAGTTCATGCATCTCCCCCCTCGTTATTATCAGTAGTATTTAAAGCGTTGTATCACTCTTGTAATATCGAAAATTATTTTTGATGCACAGGTTTCAAAGACGGCAAAGAGAATATTATGGTTTGTTGAGAATGCAGAAAATATTTCGCTTGTACCACAATTGATTTATTGCGAACACAGAGCAACGTTTTCCTTCTGTGATTATACAATGAGATTTTTTTTTATTTGGAAGATAATACATAGTTATGTCTTGAAAAACAATAATCTAACAGAACATCTATCTGATAGAGATCTAACTGCACATATAATCAGTGAATGGTTTAGAATTGCTCAAAGGAAACCTCAAATTAACCTTCGCATTGGACTCACTCATCTCCACTAAAATAAAATCTCTTGGAAACGCGAATCAAGTTTTTGAACATATCTAGTGGCAATCGCATAAAAACAGGTCAAGCAGACGATTCGTTGACTCACGTGAGGCGGCATCTCGTTTGCCTTGACCCCAAAAAGGGGTGGCTACTTTCGCTCTGTTGCATCACGCCGGGAAGGGGTGAGGCCTCTTACCATTAGTATTAGCATAACCTTTTTGTTGGAAACAGATGCCCAATGATATTTTCTTTTCATTATTTGTTCTCTGGGGAATGGCAACAATCGCGACCAAGGACTTAAGCCAGTTGAGACAACGTGCGGATGTAAAACATTAGCGCACGAGAAAAGCGAGCAACCTTGTTACAACCAGTTATTATGATAAGAGAATCGTTAAACATCGTGATGTGGTAATTTTAAAGTTTCAAATGCTCTTTTATGCATTAAATATCGGAACTTATTTTTGTAATAAATAAATAAATTAATCAAAAAAAAAAAAAAAAAATCACTTAATGATATCATTTTCAAAAATTTCTTCTCATATCAGGTTCTATAGAAGGACGGAGGAAAAAAGGTGGTTTTAATTGTTATAACTTTATTACCAATATAAAAATTGAAGACTTGAACATTAATATCTTTCATTTAACTAAATGTCAACAAAAGATTTTATAAACATGGGTCGAAAAAAAGGTTTTCGTCAAAAATGTTCAAAACTGTTTTTAGACGAAACAAAAAGTTGAACTTCTCTGCTTGAATTGTATAAAAATGAAAATCAGCATTTTAAAAGCACAAAGCAGAAGAAAATGTAGACGAATGTTCTGCAGCAAAAAAAAAAAAAAAAAAAAGAAGCGCGCTTATGGATAAAATGGAATCTTTCCACAAAAGCTGACATTTTCGAACATCTTTTCACCCCATAAACTCTCATCAAACCGATCATTTTTTTTCTTCTTCTTTTGATACTGCTTCAAGTTACTTCTTAATGTGATCAATTCTTTTTTTTTTCAAAAAATTTTCAGTTGTCTTTTAAAATTCTATTTGTTGATTCGATTTTAATACAACTCACATGGGGGAAATGTTGACTTCTGTTAGGACAAGTACTTAAATGCGTAGCTGTCTGAAGTAATTCAGTAATTTACAATTGTTTCAAATGAATTGATATGCAGTATTTGTCATACAAGAATTGATAAAAAGGTGCAGTTGTTTCAAATTGCTTTATGAAGTGCAGTTGAACCAAATTATGTGGCAGTTGTACCAAATGAAGCTACAGTTGTTTTAAAAGGATTGTAGCACATTATGTCCGAAATTACAGGGCAATTTCTGGAAAATTTCATAACTGCTATTATCCCAAAAGGGGCTTATAAAAGGCATTTACTTAATAAGACCTTTGCTACTTTTATCGCTTTCAGTGGACAATTTAGGCTTACTTGAGCGCATTCAAGGATTATTGTTAACCAGTTAACTATATAAAAGTGACTCCACACAATTTTTTTTTTTTTTTTTAATTTCAAATTTAGTCTATAAAGCAAAGTCAGAGAAAATTATCAACCCCTCAGCAAAACTACATCAAATATTTAAGTCACAGCAGAAAAAAAAAGGTTTTGTGATGGTTAATAGTACAGTTAGTAGTCAGGAATCTTTAAATAAATGAATGCAACTTTTCCGAACTATTCAAAGATTACTTACGTTAGTAAATAATAATACAACTTTGCATCTTAAAAGATTTTTGTTTATTTATTTATCTACTATTTATTTATTCATTTATTTATCTATCTAACTATCTATTTATTAATCTATTTATTTATCTATCCACCTACTTTTTATTGCTCTATTTATCTACTTATTTATCTGTTCATTTACTTATTTATCTACATATCTATCTATTCATTTATTTTCTTATTTATCTACCTGTCTATCTATTTATTTATTTATTTACTTATTATTATTATTGTTGTCGTTATCGTTTGCAGCTTAAACCTGTAAGTAAAACAGAATTAGATAATTGATGCATCAAAAATTCAAAATGCATCGGCGGATTTTGCAGTTGAGCAACAAAAGTAGAGCTTTCTCTTTCGAACAAGGAAAGTCCGGTCGCATCTTTTTGAGGCCAAGGCTCATCCTCGAGGCTTCTCTCGAGCCCACGTTTTCGACAGGCGACTCCTCTCGCGATCACTTTCGATTCACTTTCGCAAGCAAATCAAACCACGTATTTGACACCATTTCGTTGGTTCTAAAGCTTCCTCTTTGCCTCTGGCTTCAAAAATCGAACAGAATAGTGTTCTTATTCGTTACTTTCCTGATCTGCTGAGGAAAGTTTCGAATTTAATCCTTGGAGTTACAAAACAATCGCTTCTTCCTTCTCACGGGTGGACAGAGGAAAACCAGGTCAAGCAGACGATTTGTTAATTCACGTGAGCTTAACGCATCCGACTGATCTTGTCAACTGCAAACGATTGAAAAAAAAAAATTTTTTTTTTCTTTTTCGTCATAATAAACGTAAATGAAATCATTTTTCTACTAAGCTTTTAACATAATTGGGATACTTGCACCGTGGTTTATAGCCGCTACCTTTACTCTCTAATTTAATTTTCTCAAACTTTACTCTATTCCAGTACTTATTAAATCCACGAAGAGAATTTATATGCTGAAAAATAAATGAAATAATAATGTTTTTAGCAGTTTTATACGAAGTTTCGTAGTAAGCAAAAGAAAAAAAAAATGGTTGAGCAATTTATCTAACTGATTAAACAAGATAGAGAAATTGGTTCAACCAGGTATTAGAGTTCGAAATTTTATTGAATGTGGTTGAAGTGTTATGGTTCAAATTCAGAATGCTCATAATGTAATTTATTTCATTACGCTATTTATTTATTTGAAATTTGTATACTTTTAGCGAAGTGGCAAACCTTAATTGTGATAAAGGCGCGTTAAATAGTTAAATATGTTCATGGTCATAAAGTCCTCCAAATTCCCATTCTAAAGCAATACCTCTGAGGGTGCTGGATCAGGGGTTACTCGGCTCCTGGTCCGGACAGAAAAGCAGAGGTCCCCGTTCAACTGGTTAAACCACATATTGTGATAGGTACGAGGGATCGTATTGTGTAGTGCAATATTTTCCGATCAGTTCAAAGAAAAAAAAAGTCATTTTATAAATGGTAATTTACTAATACTGTCTATTAATACTGGCCGCTATTTGCCATCATGTAGTTCATATATGATCTTTCTAAAGAACATCGCTCTTTTCCTATACGGCAACCTGTTGAATATATTCAGAACAGATCACATTATGATTCAATGAGAATAAAGTTTTTTTTGCAAGTGTCACAAGTTGAATACGAAAGATGTCTACGCAATCGAACACTTTGCAACACAAAACTTGCGTAACATGGACATTCCTTTTTTATCTGTTCGACGGGTATGGATAGAGACACTAAATTTCAACTCCCAACCCGGTCCGAAGCAACTAATTATCAGTGAGAGTTTTATGGTGGATTTTATTCCTCCAGATTAGTGTCGATGTCTTCTGCTGGCCTCTTGGCGTGCTTTCGTCAAGAGTTCTATGATCTGAACTAACCCTTTTATTTTCTTTGGGACATGCATATAGACTGCCAAAATTGACATTCGTTATGCTGATGAGATCGTTGCGTGATGGAAAAAGAGGAATGGCTTTCACTATTCTAGAAGGCATTGTTTGAATTCTAATATTCATAAGCGAATTATTCTTAAGGTCTATGGCCTGAGCTAACCTATATGTATGAATTTATTTATTATTTTTTTTGCTTTTGAATTTTTCAATCGTCTGCGCTGCTAAAAAAGTAAATGGTGTTCACCAAAACCACAACAGCGAAACATACAATAAATACATACAAGCAAAAAAAAAAAAAAAAAAAAAAAAATCAATATTCCTATTAATATCAACATTGTAAGTATTTGGTAAACTACTTACTTTTTTGAAACATATTTTAAACTATTTCGCAGTAAATTACCGCCCATAAGCCAGGGCTAAGGCAGAACTATTTGCAGTATATCAGACAGCCCGGTTATCACAGCTAGAGTCAATATTGCAAATATTTTTAACTATTTTATTCCATTTTGACGATAAAGTGATTTTGAAATATAAAAGAAAACAAATAGTTAAACTTTTAATTAGCACTGTGATTTTAGTTCAAAACACAGCCTTTTTTTCGGCCAACATTAGTCAACACTTATTTGATGTGAACAAATATGCAGTTATTTTAAGCACACAATTTGACTTAATACTTCTTCTGTTTGCCTCTACGATTTGTGCGTTTTCGAACATTTTACTAATGTAGGGGAATGTGGGGCAAAGTGAAACAGCGGGGCAAAGTGAAATGGTGAAACATTTACTATGCTTTTAGCACCACCTATCTGTACCCTACCGTTACTACAGAGTAGAACATATAATCTACTCCTTGCAGGAAAAAATACCACCGAAGATTAAAGCTTATGATAATACAGGCAATTTTAAAAACAGATATTCATAGTATAGTATTTTGTTGAAAGAAAAAAATATTTTTGTTGTTATAAAATATTAAAGTTCTTGTTGTTGACATTTTAAATATTATTTGAGGCCTTCTAATACTCTGTGAAATATTTATTTTGTTGATATTAAGCCAATTTGTATTTTAAATATTTTCTACAATCAGTCAAGTACATTTGGGCCAAAGTGAAATATTTTTTGTTTACTCGCTCAATCGTTTACTAAATCACTTACGTATTCATTTGTTAACTCATTCACTTACATTCCTCCATTTAGTAATTCACTTTTTTTCCATTCATTCCTTTTATTTTCTTATTCATTCACTCTTTTCCTTTTTATTTAGTTTTCTTCATACATAAATTAATTAACTAATTTACTTTTCAGTTTATTGCTTCAGTATCTTTTTATTTATTCAAGAAACCTTTTATTTACTGATTCATTTAATCAGAAATATTTTACATAATTGAATAAAAAATATTTCATTCCAAAAATACTTTATTTTTCACTTTATCCCGTATGGAAAAATAAGTGAAAATGTTCCACTTTGTTTTGAAGACGCAAATTTACTGCTAAAAATTCAAAAATCTTGTTTCAATGCAAGTTTGATTATAAAATGAAATGTTCTTACTTACTGAAATTTCGACGATATCTATCTTCATTTGTATTTTAAATTATTTCACACAAAACATAAATATTTAAAGCATGAAATATTTAAGTTTTTCTAAATTCTTAAAATTTCTTACATACAAAAATAATTATGGACTTGGATTAGTGTTAAAAAGTAAACTTTGGTGCAGTCACGTCGGCGATGACCTGATGATATATAGTCAACAACTCTTTACGCAAAAAAAGCGACAGCGAAGTTACAAATGTTCATAAAAGCCTTCGTAATATATTATTTCATTTATATATTCCAGCTTTCCAAAAGCGCACAAAGACACTCCTCATCCTAGTCTCAATGGGGTAACTAAAAAAAAAAAAAAAATACTTTCATGGCCAAGAGATTTTTCTCAGAATGATTTCTATTCTCAGAACCCTCCTATAGCATCAAACCACACCCTAAATGCCCCTTTTAACTAAAAAAAAAAAAAAAACTTGGACACGGGCCTAAAAATCTTGAAAGCCAACTTCGCCTGAGAAGCTTTTTGTACTTTTTTCTTCTTCTTCTTCTCCTCCAAGCGATGCTATTCAACCCTTTTGCGCCATCATCCAGCGGAGTTGAGTTGCCTGCCATGACCTTCTGTCGGTAAACCCTCGGTTGATGCTCTGGCGTGGCTGAAGCAATAGGTTCTCCCGTTTATCTCCTTTTTTTCCCCTCGCTTTTCTTCATATTATTTATAGGCAGTGCCTCTGACGTTTTTTCAAAACGACTATGCCCATAGAATATGCTGAATCGCATTAGCAAGATGCTGGAATTCGTAACTTTTGCACGCATTAGAGGTTAGCCTTGAATTTACTAAAATAAATACGGTCGATGACATCGGAGGAGAAAAAAACATTTACTTTATCAAATACTTTTATGAACTATGTTTATTAGGTAAGACGCTTCTGAATTCTAACAGTGTATTACTGTTCAGAAAAAATTGTAACTCTGGTTAGTAAGATAACTTGTCAAAGCATTTTTTTCCTTTGAAAACAGCTTGGTCTCATTAAATATTTATAACTTTTCTAAGCATAGCTTCCAAAACCTTTACTGGTTTTTATACGGGAAAAAATGTTTTGCTAATTATTAACAAGCATGCAATTTAAAAAAAATGATATTCTCACTTGTCATTAAATACATCGCAAAATACTGCTATGCAATATTTGTGAAGTCTGGTTAAAATGATTATCAATTACACATTAAATTGGCGAAATTCCTTCCGAATTCGATGCTTTTGTTACTTGTCAAGAAAACGTGACGTCACATGGGAGCCACAGCATTTTGCAGATGATCGACAAAATTTACTATCGATCATAAATTATATAATTTTAAAACATCCTTGTGGATTTTTTCTCAATCAAAAATCCACAAGATAAAAACCTCAAATTTCGCAACTTCGCAAAAAAAAAAAAAAAAAAAAAAAAAAAAAAAAAAAAAGCGTAAGGAAATAACTGTGCTTTAACCTAAAAAATGGAGAAATAATTGTGTAGACATCTGATATACCATATAATTGTAATAACCGGAATATAATATCATGAATCATAAGCAATTGCAAATGTTTACTGTTTGCCAAAAAGGTATACTTTGTTCTTGCATACGAACTTTTAGTGGAATATAAGCTTACATAAAAAATTTATTATTCAATCGTATTGAAAAGTATGTGTCGTTTAGAGTACTTCAAGTTGATTCGGTATTTTTCAAAAGAAAATAAATAAGTAAAATAAAATGGAGTAAAATTTTATTTTTGCTCAAAGGTACAATAATGTTATGCAATAGTGGTGTACTTTTAACTACATGTCTTTGCAAATAGAAGCATTTGACCGTGAAGAAAATCTTCAAGTCCTTAATTTGAATATCTAGTTTGATTAAGATCAGCAACTGTCACCAAATTCGAAGAGTTCCGTACAATGATTTTATAATATCTAGGATTGTAATCTAGAAATTTTCTAAAACTCAAAACCTGCATAAATTATTTATAATGAAAATCTATTTTATGTTAATTGATTCATTTATTTTACTTTTCTTAATACTGTAATAAAGAGTAAGCTTATCACTTCGTCGCACTGAAAATAATAACTTGATGTACCTTGATATATTTATTCATGGTAAATAACATAATCTACTGTAACATGACTTACTAAATCTATCATGAAAACTAAATCTGTCATAGATGACAGATTTAGTTTTGGGTTGTGGTACGTTTTCAAAATGAGATTATAGTTTCTGTTTCCAGTTGACTACTTAAAGTAATTCTATAGATTAAACTCTTTGAAACTTTTATTATTGCAAGTGTCTCAAACGCTTTTGAAATCTTTATAATAGTTATTTTTGTACTAATGCAATCGGTAGAAACCTTTTTCGAGTTGGATTTTTGTACTCTTTTCCTCGTTTAACTGGATTTACATGACTCAGTAAATTTTCCTGGAATATTTTATTTTTCTTATTATTGGGTAAAGAGTTCATGCTATGTTAAGATCATTATTTAACTATTAAACTATTTTCTGCATTAAGGAGTCAAAAAATAAACCTTTTCCACGCATTTCTTTTTGTTCAGGAGCTTTTAATGATTTATTACGAACTTTCCAAGAACGTCATGGTTTTTTTCCAAACAAACACATCGAAAGCTGTTACCAAGCGGCATCATTTCAGATCACTCAGGGGAAAGACCCCAACATAAACATCGGGATCTGTGCCAAACGAAGTAATCCCATCAACTTGGTGCCAAAATGGCTGTTGCTATCGATCCGGAATTTTATATGTATTTTTTCTCTTCCCACTATCCGGTGCGTTTGATTCGACGAAAATGAAAGTCAATGAACCGCTTGCAAGGTTCTTTGACTCAAAAAACTTCCGACCTATCTTCGACGTACACACTATCTCGTTGCGATTCGTTTAAGAGAAGAGAGAGAGAGAGAGAGAAAAAAAAAAAAAAAAGACAGAGAGAAATTATTCGCCTCGGAATCCGAGATGCAGCTCACGTGTTTTTGTTTGCGATCTCAGCGAAATGGACGCATCTGACGCCACCTGTATAGCTTCTAATGCGTCTTTCAGCGAAAGGCATGATGGGGTTATGAAAGTGAAATGTGAATGACATTTCTTCAACTCATTTTGGCAACAGTCTTTATTTCTCGATAGCTGCTGGATGCAATGTTGTCACTTAGAACGCATTTATATTTTCGTTCTTTTTCACTTTCATTACAGCTTCTTGAATAATAATGATAATTAAAAAATGGACATAACAATAATCAGGGCTCAATGTCTATATTAAAATTTAAAAAAAAAGAAGAGAAAAAAGAAAGATTAAAAAAAAAAAAAAAGAACACAGTTAGGTGTACTGTTTCTTAGAATCAAAGGTAGAAGTCAGAAATTAGCCAAAATTAAGCTTAATACGTAAAATTTTACAAAAAATTGAAAAATAAATAAATACAGTGAAACCTCGAGTTTACGTTTCTCAAAAGATTAGGTTAAAAAAACGTAAAATACAGGAAATACACAAATGTATCACTGTAATTGATAAAATAAATAAATGATTAAATAAATAAATAAATAAATGATTAAAATTAATAAATAAATTTCTTTATTCTAAGAGAGTAAGAAATGATATTGTTGTTGTTGCAGCCAAATCAATTACATAGGATACCTCTTGACAACATACTAAGGTGTAATTTTTTGAATAACACTTTTATAATTACCACAACTACAATTTGAAATAAATGTAGTGTTTAAACTACAAAAATATGTTTTTCAAATTTTTCCATAAATTATTTTAGCTGTAGATTAAAACAGATTAAATTATTTAATTTCATTCATATTTCGTGATGGACTTCTGAACGAATTTCACAACAATTGTTTTCTTAAAAAATGCAAACTACGTTTTTCATCTGGATGCACGAAATGGTTTGATGCAATTCACATATTTTTATATTCTAAAATGTATAAAAATAAACATGTGATCTGAATAAAGTGTATTACATAAATAGCTCATCAATTGAAAATACAGGAGATGGAACAAAAATAAATAAAAATAAAAATAAATAAATAAAATAAAATAAATAAATAATAGATTGATAAAATTTGTAGCTTATTTCATAATTAAATTAGTTTCAAGTTGTGGACGTGATAATTTCATTTCATTGGGAAGATATGAAATACGCGGAAACTTTGCTGCCGAAACCGCTCAAAAGGAAGCCGTTAAAAGAAAACATCATACATATGATAACACGAATAAAAACACCTTTAAAATTTAATGTAGTAACTTATTCCAAGTTTTTAAAATGTTCAGAGCTAGTTTCAAAAAGAAAAGTTGAAACGCTGAAAAATAATTTTTTTGAACCATGCATGATAATGACATTATCAAAAAGTATTTTCATGCGTATTTAGCAACTCGATCAACATTTTCGAAAGTTTTGCATTAATGCGATCTTGCGTATTCAACAACGAATCCAAATATGTATTATTTTATTAACTTCTCTTAGTTTGTCATCTTCCGCAGATCCCAGCAGGGAATCCAAACAGCATTTTATTTTGTTCCACGCAGAGCGTGAGATATTCATGTTTAGCCCCATTGCGAAAGACCTTGACCCCAAATCTAATCAAACATAATCGGAGTGAGAAGAGGAAAAAAATCCCGACCCTCTTTTTCAAGTTTATCTTTCCCCCATAAACATCCATCCCTCTCTTCACTGCTACAAAGGGGAAAATAACTTCGTCCGGGCCCCACTGACTAAAATAGAAATAAAAACTGTAAAAAACGTCTGCTTTTCAGGCAGCTTCGGAGTTCGAAGTCCTGCTCTTCTGTCGCCGAGAGTGTCAACGTCCTGGGCACGAGGCTAGGAAGTCACGTGGGGTTTTTTCTCGGGTGTTGTCAAGTGCAGCATCCCAATATCAGATGCCATAGGCCAATGGCCTCTATCGAAACCCGTAAAGTGGGCTTCCAATTGATGTCTCTCAATTAATGCAGAAAACTGGTTTATTAGTGAGTCAAGTTGGAAATTTGACACACGTAAGAAAGTGAAAAAAAAAAAAAAAAACCCTACACGTTCTACAACATGGAAAAAAAAAGCTTGCAGAAACTACCAAACAGTTCTTACTATTTTTCGGTGATATAATCTAAAAATTATGTTTTGTTCGAAGAAAAAATTTTTTTTTTCTAAAATTTTGAAAGTCAAAATAAATTTTACAGGAGGTTCAGTCATAAATCTTGAATTTATGACTGAATCATAATATCAGATGTCGTAGGCCAATGACCTATGTTGAAACCATTATAACCCATAAAACAGGCTTCCAATTGATGTCTCTCAATTAATGCAGAAAACTGGTTTATTAGTGAGTCAAGCTGGACCTTTGATACATGTGAGAAAGTGAAGAAAATTACGTTAACCCTACATGTTCTACAAGATAAAAACCCTTAGCTTAAAAAAAATACTTAAATATTTTACTGTGATAATCATGGTACTATGTATTATTGCTAGAGGAAAATATTTTAACTAAAATTCTGAAAATCAAAGCATATTTCAGGGCTATCTTTAACAAATGACAAAATCCGAGTTTCAAAAACATTAATGTAATTACTACAGAAAACTAACTCATAATGTTCAGTATAAATTTATACAATATGCTATACAGCGAAGTTAGGAATTATAAATTTAAAACATACCCCCTTTTAGACTACAAGTTAAGTCAAGGCTTTGATTTAATAAGTTCAAACTTGTCGGAGGAAATAAAGGAACAATTTAAAAAATAAATTTGGTAGAGAAAAAATAAAGAAAGGAAAAACAGAAATTAAGCTGGCCTTGGATGATATAAAATCAGTTTATAATAATATTAGCTAGCATTATAAGCTAAGGTTTGTCATGAAGTCAAAGCAATTAATTTTTATTGCTCAAAAATAAATTATTTTCATTTAACTCTCTATGTGAAGTTAGTTTTTCTGTTATTATATATGTAAGTTCTTATCCACTTTTTCTCTCTCTCTTTGGAATATTCCAAGTAAATTGTACTATTCCTTCTTAGAATTTTATTTATTCTATTTATTTCAACAATGATTCCGTAGGAATTTTTTTTTTTGCTTTTTGAATTACGTCGATTTCTATCGCTGAAATCAAATATACTCGAAATGGAAATTGATGCATATACTTCACAAACATTTTCCGAGTTAAAATTAATATATTTCAACCATATTTCGACAGTATTTGGAAAATAAAAAGTAAGCATCATTATCAACGCTACGTAAAGACAAAACTCGAAAGGCTTATATACACATTGACGTCAACATTTCTTTCGTTTCCGAGCGCGTCTCGCTGCGCAGAGCGAGGGCATTGACACTAACTACACTGAAAGCGCAACCGATTTTCTCTGCGTGTTAATAGCAATACACATTGCTGATTAACAGAAAATATGTATGACTAAAAACTAGATTAAAATTATATAATTCGCTGAAAACAGATCAGAAGTGTACTGGTTTTATTTTTCTCATGCTAAATACATTGTGCGTCTAGTTCTGAAAAGCGAGGGCATTGACACTAACTAAACTGGAAGCGCGAGTTTCTCTGCGTATTAAAACCTCTACAGCCTACACATTGTTGATTAACAGAAAACATGTATGACTAAAAACGAAATTTAAATTGTATAACTTTCTGAAAACAGATCAGAAGTGCACTGGTTTTATTTTTCTGATGCTAAATACATTGGCTGTATATTTCTGTATAGCGAGGGCATTGACACTAACTACACTGGAAGCGCGGGTTTCTCTGCGTGTTAAAACCACTGCAGTCTACACATTGCTGATTAACAGAAAATATGTATGACTAAAAACTATAGATTGTATAATTTGTTGAAAACAGATCAGCAACGAGCTGGTTTTATTTTTTGATGCTTAGTACAATAAAAGTATATTTCTGTATAGCAAGAGCATTGACACTAACTACACTGGCAGCTCAATTTCCTCTGCGTATTAAGAGCTGTACACACTGATGACTAACAGTGACTATAAACTGTATTTTAATTATATGATTTCTTGAAAACGTATCCTATGTGAACTGGTTTTATATTTTGTAGCTATATACATTAAATATATATTTCTGTATAACAAGGGCATTGACACTAACTACACTGGAAACGCAATTTCCTGAGCGTGTTAAGATCTCTACACATTGCTGACTAACAGAAAACATATATAACTAAAAACTAAATTTGAACTATATAATTAGCTGAAACCGTATATGTGAACTGGTTTTATATTTTGTTGCTAAATACCTTAAATATCCACGTATATGTCTGTACAACTGTTGCTTGTACATTTTGTATTGAATAAACAAGTATATGTTGGGGAAAAAAACTTTATGAAAGCGTTTAAATTCATAGCTTAAATCGAGAAAACTTTCAAGAACTTGAATTATTAGCTCACTTTTATTTGCAATTTCAATAAATATTTAAAAATTTTCCTTTTGAATTTACATACAGAGTGATTACGGCATTTAATGTTAATTAGACGACAATATTAAGAAAAATAATAATAAATGCAATAATTTTCAAACCATCCAGTGCTTTTAAAAAGAATTTGCTATGATTTGCAAGACCACTTCGTCAAAATAGAATGTTATGTCGAAATAGAATATGCCATTTCATACGGAATGCACATTTTCCCTCATCTGTTATCACAATAAAAACTGCTCTTTTTAAATTACTACAGTTTACTTTTAAATTACTAAGTGGAAATATTTCACGATATAAAAGCAAATTCAAATAGCTGAAGAATGTTATTCTTTTTTTCCTTCTCTGCAATCTTTTTCATCACACCTCACAGTCAAGCGATCTCGCGTACCGTTTTGATCCCTCGCTCTCAATTTTATCGTTTGACCTGCTTCTGTGAAAATTCTATTTGTTTGTGAGTGGGACATACACGTTCGGAACAATCATTTTCTTCCTAGTTCTGAAACTCGTGTTCTGTGAAGTTTTTTTTTTCCGTATTGACCTCGATTTGGCTGTGCCGGAGAAAGTGAGATTCGGGAGTTTGGAGGAAAGTGGGTCGCTGCTCCTAATTTCAAAGGGTCGGCCGATATAGACTCGTGATCCAAACAATCGCTTGGGAGTCTGAAGCCTGCGTTTTCTTTTCCGTGTAAATCACGTGAAAGATACGTCATAATCCACGGCAGTTATGCTTGGATTATGTCTTAAGTTAAAAAATGAGATGTAAATAACTGAACGTGGCAAAATGCACGTGTAATGCTTCTGAATTAAAAAAAATGCAGTATCTTAATGAAAGCAATGGTTTTCAAACTTTATATGGTATATCCGAGGTGTTGTCTATTAAATAAAATTATCTATTAAATAATTGTGTATAATTATATTTAGCTTATCCTTTATAAATAAATGTGTAACATATTTCATTATGATGCCAGATGTACTTATTCATGCAGCATAATAAAAGTGACTACAAGAGTTTTCAAATACTACGGATTGCAACGTTACCAATTGTGAAAATTACCTTGCCATTTTTATTTTTAGATTTCGAAAATTTTCCAAGACAAGAGCTCATTAACAAAGAACTTGAAAAAGTGTTTATAACACGTTTAGAAATGTATTGGAGAAATTTTTATGATTTTGTATACTGTCTCTGACTGTGCTATTCATACGAGTGCTTTAAATTTCAATTTCTTTCCCTTTATTTTTCTTAATTTGAGCTTTCATTTCATTGCAATAAATATTTTACATCGCCTATGAGTCAAACTACATTGTATACATCCAAAAAATATTCTGTGTGCGATTGAACTACTGACATATTCAAAAGAAAACTGCTATTTTTTAACTAAAAACGAATCGGAATGTTTTAAAAAACATAATATTTTCCAAAGCACAAATCATGGTTTACTTTTTCTATAATTTTAAGGCGGAGTACAATATTTTTTTTTAATGCTGCTTGATATTATTTCGATATCGTTTGGCTGGTATCCAATACATTTATTTATCTTGCCTGTTTGCACTTCCCAACTTTCTCAGCAAATCGTTTATTATTCGTCGAAGCACTGTGTTTCGACGAACTTACTCGCGCACTTGGTTTCATGGCATCGATCTCAATCGAAACCCTGTAAAGTTGGCTTCTTCATATCGACGCGTGCCTCCTGCTGGGTCATTGTAACACTTTCACTGCGAATCGAGGTCGTTCAACCTGGCCGGGTTACTTACCTGACTTCAACTTTTCGGTGGCTGCTGTTTCATTTCGGGCCGGCAGGGGGTATTACCCTCGATCCCAGCCCGTCAGCACAAACACGAGAGTGTATGTAAATATTCCGGATTGCGACATTGCAATTGAGAGAAAGACAAAGTTGTCAATTGTTGAGAAATTCTCCGAAGACGAGAACTCATTTTCGAAAATAAATAAATAAATAAATAAAAATGAAAATAAAGTAAGATTGGAGAGGGAAAAAAAGGAAAAAGGACAGGCTGAAGTATTTATAGTTTACTTAGAAATACTTAGCGGAAAAGTTTCTTAACCTGCAAGATGTTTCAGATTGTTCTGTTCAAACTATAAATTTCATTCTTTTTTTCTCTTAAGTTTTTAATTGAACTTACATTCCTACTTCTTCCGTAACTGAGCTTCATTTTCTAAACAAGTTTTCTCGGGTTAGAAAATTTGAATATTCTCAGTTCGTGTAGTACATTCACCACGAAGGCACCATTTGGTGTCTTCGTGGTTAGACCACGGCCTAGTTGGCCAATTCAGCAATCGGGCTCTGCATACATCATACACACCCATTCACTATCTGTCTAGGCATTCAATAGACCACGATCTTTTATCATTATATGTGTGTTTAATTGTGCAGGTGCAGGAAAAAAGAAATTAAACGCAAAGTAAAATGATTAGTACTTTTTAAAGTCTCAAGCACAAACTCACAAATGTTTTTTTTTTTTTAAAGGTGTATTTAACTAATTTTGCGCTTCTCGTTTTTGTCTTTCGTTTTGTTTCTCGCAGTACTGTCTTTAGTTTTTTAAAGTTGGAAAAAACTACCTATCAATATTAATGTATCATCATTTCTTACATAGCTCAGATATCAAACTATTACGTAATTGTATTTTGTTAAAGAAAATTAAGTAAAAACATTTTTATTTCTAGATATAAATCCAATTTTTTTTTTTTTTTTTGTAAATTAAAGACTGCTCTTTCATATTAACAGAAAATTACGTTGAATACATTAAAAAAAACACGACAACATCATTATAAATTTTAATATAAAGTTGCTTAATTTTTTTGTTTAAAAATATTCCAAATTTTTGGCAATATTTTTTAAAAAAAGGTAGGTAAATTAAGGTCCATTTCTAGTAACACTTTTCTCAAATCGCTTTTGAAAGTGTTAAAAAAAATATTTAAAAAAAAAAAGAAAAGTGACAACATCATTATACATTTTTAATATAAACTTGTAACATTCCAAATTATTGACAATATTAAAAACAAAAAAAGGATAGGTAAAATAAGGTCCATCTCGAGTAAATTCATTAAATTCATGTTTAAAGAATTCTTCTACAATTTCTATGTTTCACTGAACCACAACCATTTGTATTAGCTTAACAAGGTTTAAATACAAAGAACGGTACACACCGCATTTCCGAAACCAAATTGGCAGAGGCCAGCCTGCTTGCTGAAGTGTAAATTTCTGAAATGATCCCGGAAAGAGGCGAGATTTTTCGATTTTACTTTCGTGTTGTCTCCAATTTTCCTGTTCGCGATTTCTTCCGGTTTCGTTACCAATGTCGTTGAACTTGATTCGTTTTCAGCTAAATGAGAGTTATGGCTACTGTGATGATACCGGTAATAACTTTCTCTTTACAGTGGGTATTACGGATGACACTTTAAATGTGACCAATCTTTTATGGGCGATTTAGCTTTCAGAAATGATGAAAGAAAAATCCAGAGTTGAAGTTGTATAATTTAGAGTTAGAATAGTAATAATAAATAAAGTAAAATAAAGTTATCAAATTTGAAATTAAATATATGAAGAAAAAGGAAGGGTTATATTTGGGGTAAGTAAAATAATTCTTTCAAGTTAAAATTAAGCTTTTTTCCCCTTTTAGCTTTTTTTTTTCTTTTTTTTCAATTAAATCTCAAATTTTGAACAAAGAATGGCTTTTAAAAGCTTCTGATCATATGTAGGCAACAGATACATTCCCATTTTACGGTTTAATTTTAGTTAAAGTTATTAAAGAAATATGCAGTGTAGTATTTAAAGTAAAATATAAACATAAATTATAAGTAAGACTTAACATATTTATGTTTATACTCTACAAACCAAAACAATTGCTGCAAACGAAAGAAATTTGATAATGATTGATTGATAATACACATTCACATTATTGATATAATTTTTCACCATCATCACTCTATAACAAGATTTTTTTTCCAGCGATTGATTTTTCAATTTAAGAAAAAAAAAAAAACTTTTCAATCTACTATCAGTCACGTGGAGTGTTTCATTTTTTTATGTCCTATACTTTTTCTTGCATATAAAAGTTTACATTTGTATAAGTTTTTAAAAATATTTTAGAAGTATTTTTATTATAATTTTAAAGTATTTTTATTATAATTTTAAAGTATTTTTATTATAAGTTTAAAGTATTTTTATTATAATTTAGTGTATTTTCATTAATTCGCGTATTATAATGTGAATTGTCGTAACAGTTTAAAATTGTATTATGTGCTTTTAATAGTTTTATTTATAGTGAATCGAATTCTACAATTGATTTTTATTTTGTTTGGTTTAAAATTTATTTAATGCTAAAAAACTTACTTGACAAAGAAATAACTATTTCAAATTCATCGTTAAATATTAGAAAATTGAAGAGATCAAATTTAACCAACTTCACTAGGGAAAAATGCTTTTATATTTAAAAAAAAAAAAAATGTTTTCCCCCCACACATAGCTATTTTTCTGCGCGTAGAAGAAAGCGCCTTTGGAAGCCTCTAATCTGAGATCCGCAACAAGTTCAGTTAAAGGAACCTCCATTACACATAATACGATTTCAACTGTTTTACACTAAACATTGCATTTTCTGGTCATACATCGTAGTTTTACATCGTAAGTTTCAATAGTTTCATTTATGTTAAATTATTCTTTGCTTTTTCAAAATTTAGTTCATTCGTATTAAATTTATTTATCGAAAAAAACTATAACTTGTATTATGTATCATATATGATTTCAAGAATTTTAGAATGAACAGATATTTTTGTTTAGAAAATTTCAATTTGTTGAAGGCGAAAAAAAAGGAAGTAAATTAAAAACGAAATTAATTTTCAGTGGGACATTGAATTATTTAAAGGTGTGATAAATTGCAAAAACTTAATGCATTAATCGAACTTGAAAGTACTCTTCGTAGCATCAAAGTAGAGAAAATGCGATCCGGAGTTCAAAAACCGACAGGTCGTAGGTCGTTCACCTCAATCGAAATGAAAACGAACGTACCGAAGATTCTCTTCCGTTCAATTTCTACTCCGACTTCATTTCTAAATTAAAGCAAAATGGGAGAAAATGTCAGTGGTGAAAAATCCAGACTTAATTTATCTGCTACACTTTAAAATCAATATATCTCCAATCAGTTTTCTCTGTATAATTCTGGAAATAGATTCTTATTTCTATACAGCTCGGCATTAGATTCCACCTGCTGTGATGAAATTCTTTTTGTTTTTGTTTCTAAAACTATTCGGTGATAAATTGATTTCATTTATTGTTTCGTGTGAATTTTCGCTACTCTCTTCATTTCGAATTAAACGATGAAAAATTCCGAGCGAGAGAAGTGGGGGGTCGTTGACCTTGCCCGGGCAATGCTCTGAGCTTAAAGGATTAAGCAATGGCTACGGAGTTTAATTCGCGGAATTCTCGATTTAAACGGATTCTTATGGAAATAAATTGTTTAAAAGTATGTTGTAAAATGGGTAAAACTATTACCAATGATGGCATCTTATTAATTCTTTTATTTTGTCTTTTCTCCGAAAACAGGATATTTAATGTATACTGAAAGAAAAAATGACTAAAAATGGGTAAATTGACTGCAATCTGGATTTTGCAGTCAAAAATTTTTGACTGTAATAAATCATGGTTTCTTAATAATTTATGAATAAATTTAAAGTAGTTTTCAACTCGAAAAATAGATTATGCATTGGTAATAGTTTTTGCGTAATATGATAGAGGGCTTTTTCTTTATGGAAGATTCGACATTTAAAACAACATATTGCTTTTTGCAGTAATTTTTTGAAAATTTGTATTGTTTTCTTAATCGGCTAAAAACACTTCAATGGTTTGGGATCGTAATGGTTTAATTTTTTGTGAATACTGCTTATTCAATGATGTATATATTTTTAAAATAAATTGACCGAGTTTTCACTGCGAAAACAAATACCATAACAAATATAAAACATAATGTTTATAAAAACCGAAAATTTTATGTCTATATAAAATTTACTTGTTTTTGAAATTTTACCTAAAAAAAATTATTAAAAATTGTGATAAATTTGCAGAAGTACAAAATTGATATTTGTTTGTCGGAAAGAAACGAGCTGATGTGAACATCACATGACTTACTTTTACGTCAATTTAATGATAGTAGTGCCTTGGATAAGCAAAGAAACACTTTAAATATTTTTACCCCAAGTTTGTTGCGAATCGAAGCAAAAAAAAGTTTATACATATTAATTTCCCCAATATTGGACGCTCGAATGCAACCAAAAAGAGAGGTGCAAAACTAGACCCCACTAAGAGTCTACTTACCAAATTTCAACTTTCTAGGACATACCGTTCTTGAGTTATGCGACATACATGCGCACATAGATACACACGTAAATACGGACGTCACGAGAAAACTCGTTGTAATTACCTCGGGGATGGTCAAAATGGATATTTCGGGTGTCTACGTTCTTAGGCACTTCTTATCCATGTGTGGTCGAGTTGAGGAAAAAAAAAAAAAACCTTAACATTCATTCAGAGGTGAGCAAAATGGAAATTAAGGTCGATTTTTGAGTGAAATAAAAGGAGGTAAAAAGGGTAACTCTTTCAATACACTGAAATATTTTTTAAAAAAGTTTGGAAGAGTTAAGGTGGATAATATATACGTGGTCACACAGATTTTATTGGGGGTAGATTTTTTGAGCTATTCGTATAAAACATTCTAATTCGTATAATCTTTGAGCAGAATTTTCTGTGAAGACCTGGAAGATGTCAAAATCATATTAACTATTTTGAAGTTGGCAAATTTATAAATAGGATAATTTTTATTTAAAAATCTTTGCATATTTTGCAGACAAACAAATAAGGGACAGCAACAGCAAGTTTTGCAAATATTCGCGTGAAACGTTTTCAGTCTTCTTTTTCGTATATTTTGTTTATAAAACTATATAGTTTTTTTTATATTCGTCAAAATAGGAACTATCGCAATTGTTATTCAAATAAATACATAAATAAATGATTTAAAAAATAAATAACAAATATAAAAATATTTTGCTCATGACTAATTCGTGGACTAGCAAGAAAGCACAGATGAAAATCGCAAAAATTAAAGATTACATAATAATAAAGAATGTTTTTACATTTAATGCTGCTTAAACGAAGAATATCTTGCTGTTCGCAGTAAAGCTGAATGCACTTATTGAAAGTAAAATGTATTATTAAATACGTGTATTGCACAAAAATGTTACTATAATAAAAGTTAAAAAAAAAAAAAAAGCGGCACATCTCCCTACATTTTTTTAAATTGAAATTTATGCTTTATGATGGATTTCCTAAATTCTGTTATAATATTTTTAAAATGAAAGCATAAAGTAGAGAAATGAAATAGTTCCTCACCACTTATTCTAAAATAATCAATTGACCAACGTTTTGAAGCAAACGTTGGTTAATTGATTACTTTAATTTTCAGCACAAAGGTATTTATTCGTCACTTATTCTAACTTGATTACAAAATTCTTCAGCTTGTCTTTGGGAAAAAGAATGATTTTGTTCTTCTCTCTCTGATGACATTTTGTTGCCACAAATGTTTTTTACACATAGCTTCTCATTAAATAGCTCAAAAATTAAAATGTCGTCAGCAGAAATATTTTTAACGACTCTAAAAACATTGAAAATCAGAAATATGCCTCAAAGTGTATTTTTAAGCTTTGTATTTTAAATAGTTTAGCATCGCAGGGGATTTTTTTTTCAAACTAAATGTTTTTTTTTTAAACTACAAAATACAAAACGTTCTAAATTCCTAAAATCAAAATAGTTCTTTTCTTTCCCTGCCGCCGAACATTTCATCCTCAGAAAGAGTTTTTGTTTTTGGAATTCCTTACTGTTATGTCTTCTCGACTTTCGTAAATTTCACTCCTCCAAAAAATGTCAAGGAGAATTTACACTCCTTGAAAGAATATCCTATCAAGATCTCTGTTCTAAAGTAATAGTATTTTTAAAAGGAAAGCAATTAAATAGTCCCGAGGCCATAAACCCGCTCTTCCTCTCAAAATAAATAAATCGATAAACTAATTAATTAACCAAATAAAGAAAGAAATGCAACTCAGTTAAGCGATCTATATTTATGTCCGTCCGGTGGCAACATCATAATGTTGTCGTGCGAGCTGCTACATTTGTTCTTGACCCTGAGCTGTACGGTCACTGAACCTTCTACGTTCATAGTGGCTTCCTTCCGTTTACACGTTGGAGGGGAATTTTTTTTAACCTACTGAGAATTTTCGCGAGCGCACAAAGCGAAGAAAACTCGTCGCTTGCGATTGGGTCACTGAACTTATTCCGATGGAGTTGGTGTTGCTAGACCACTCATCAGTATGCAGCGATGCGATAATTAAGAGTCATTTAGGGCTTTTGTACTTCTCGGATTTCCACACGTGATGTATTGAAATATTCGCATAACTTTTTCCGAATCGGAAAGATTTTATTGGGATCCCATAGCGTGAAATAGGAAAAAAATGAGAAATATCAACTTTTTTTCTTTGACAATGGTGCCCATGAGAGGGGGGGGGGGGGGGTTATGGCTGAATTTGAACCATCAAAATTTTATGGCGAGATTTTTTAATGTTGTATTTATTTAACTTTATTTGTTAATTTATTTTTAATTTAAATAAATAATTTATTTCATTCTGTTTACATTTTATTTCATTAATTTATTTAGTTTGTGTGTGTGCGTGTCATTGGCGTAGCACAGAACTTTTCTAATAAAATAATAATAATTATCATTATTTAAATAAATAAAATGAATTAAAGAAATAAAAATAAAATAAAAATAAATAAAATTAAAAAAGAGAGATAAAAAATGAAAAACAGAAAGAATCTTGAGAAAATGGGGGGGGGGGGGGTCTGGGCTCCCCTGTTCTTTAAACTGCATCCCTCTTGACGCAGATGAAAAGATGAACACGGATCAAGGAGACAATAAAAAATTATAATGCTTTTATGTTTCCTAAAAGGGTTTTCCTTTTCCTTGAAGCAGATTTTTTGGGATTTTTATCCATATGGAGAAAAAAGATTAAAAACTTACAATTATTTAATCAATCTCTTCGAAGTTTTCAGAAGAAATGAGAAATTGTAACTAAATCTTAGCTCATTACATGGCAATTTAACGAATACCTTTTTTCTTTCATTCCTTTTATTTTTTATTGTCATTTTGGTATATTATTGTTGGAGGAAACATGTTGCAGAATTTTCGGAGGGTTACAATCGACCCTCCTAGTAGCTGACCGAGCTTCAATCCCAAACAACATTGAAGTAACCTTTTTAGAAAATGGAATTTAGTGCTCATCTAATCAACTGCTTAAAAATAATTACCTTAACTGCAGGTATTCTCTAAAAAAAGTAGGTGTTTGAGAAAATACACAACGTATTTTCTTTTTCGTATCATTTGATAACCAAAATTTTTATGCATGTTCCAGATTTCGAGCTGAAAAAAAGGGGGGGGGGGGAGGGTAGAAAAATGAAAAAAAAAATTAGTTTTCGATTACTAGAACGCTTCTATGGAAAAATACATTAAGAAAACAAAATAATCAATATTTTCTCTTATTTTATAACACCATCAAACTAAGCTTACTAGACACAAAAGTTGAAATGCAGAATGATTCATGAAACTATTATAGTAGACAAAATTTAATGCAATGATAAAAATTTGCGTTTTACGTTTAATTCTCAGTGACGTATTACGTAAAAAATAAATAAATAAATAAAAAATAAATAAAAAACTAATAATAAGGCTTGCAGAAACTAAAAATTATGTAGGCATAATTTTTGGGAAGTTTGAGGGAAAGGCACATATGACAGCTGATTTTTTTAAATAGCAACTCATGATGTTTACCGACTAGTGTATAAAATCTGGACATGACAAAGACTATAAAGCTGCACTATATTTATATAATTGTTCCAATGTACTGTACAATTGATTCTGTCCTTTGGTCCAATGGGCTGAAATTAAGAATATTGGATCAGAACAGATTAGAAAAAAGCCAACCAAATTTTGAAATAGACCCAAATTCTGAAATAGTACGGTTTAATTATTTTTTGCAAACATTCTAATTTAATAAGTCTATTTTAGTTCTCAAGGGAGTTCATAATTGTATCTAATAAAGCATTAGAAAAACTTTGGGAAATTTCGCTCAAAACTTCATTTCATAAGATATAATAGCAATATATGTGGGGGTAAAAAAAAAAAATTGTAACACAAATAACTACTGTACAGAATTTTGAAACACAATAAATCTCTTTGAAAAACTTAAAAGACTTTGATTTGGGCAACCATATTGTTTTGAAGTGCTGTTCTGCTTTTCTTAATTAATAACAAAGGGAAAATGTTGCCCCGGGAGACGAATATGAACACATAAGAACTTTTTATTACTGAGGCGAAAGCAGGGCACGTTCCTTGAAATCACGTGTCCAAAGCATGCGTCCACCACCACCACTGCCAAAATGACCCGTCGAAATAATTTCTCAGAATGAATTTTTTTCCAAAAAGTGTGCTCCGAAATATTCTTTTCTCGTGACCGAAGACGGGGGTGCTCCTCCCCTTTTACTGAGTTCGAGGCCGTGCGCTGACCCCCGAGTGCAGTGCAATGCCCCAGTACTCTGGTTGAGCGACTCTTCTTTCGCTCGCTCGCCTACTTTCCCTCACCACACTAGTGACCTTGAATTGCCGCAGAGAGAGAGAAAGAGAGAGAAAGAGAGAGAGAGAGCGCTTGAGAGTATAACGAACTCCGAGAGAAGAGCTTGGCGACCGCCAAAAGCGTTGGTTATTGACCCCGAGTGATGAACGTGAGCCTGCGGAGAGGCCGCAGTGTCGCAAGCAACTGATATAATGAAGTCTAAAATAAGTGAGTGTATTTTGAGATAGGGGCCCTGCACAGCTGCGATGCATTGAGGGGCCCCTGTGCTCAGTTTATATGCCGTCAGTGACGCAACCAAAAATTTCTTCTTTGAGTGGGTGGGGGCTTAAAAAATAATCTATTTGCCCATGTCATAGGAGAATGTAACGGGCGGATAAAAGGCTGTGGCCCCCCACTTCTAAAAAACAGTCAACTGACATTGCTTAGCCAAAAATTGTTTTCATACATGTTGATTTTTTCACTCAACAAACAATACTGCCGTGGGCAGTAAAGGGCAATAACTGCAAAATTTTCATTTTTACTTCCTTTTACAAAAAAGGAAGTATTGTATTCACAAAAAAATTTCACTCAAAATTCGGCCTTAATTTCCATTTTTCTCACCCCCGAATTAATGTTGAGTTTTTTTTTTTTTTTTTTCAACCCGACCAGACGCGGATAAGTGACTAAGAACGTATAAACACCCGAAACATCCATTTTGACATTCCCCGAGTTAATTACGACGACTTTTCTCGTGACGTCCGTATGTATGTGCGTATGTATGTCGCATAACTCAAGAACGGTATGTCCTAGAAAGTTAAAATTTGGTACGTAGACTCCTAGTGGGGTCTAGTTGTGCACCTTCTCTTTTGGTTGCGTTCGGGTATTTCTAAAGGGGTCTTTTTCCCCTTTTGGTGGGGGGGGGGATCATTGTTAATTTCGATGTATACTCAAGTTCTGTTATAAATGGTGGACACTTGGCCATATATCGCCAGTCTTTTGATCGCCAAATTGGTGACAAATTTGGCAATTTTTCTTTAAAAATCTGGTTTCAATTTGGTCACTGGTGGTGATATTTAGAGAGTAAACTATTGAATCACATTAAAATTCCCAATAGGAAAATGACATTAAAATTCGAGTAAAAGGAAGTCATATGATGCACACATCAGCTCTTTTTTTTTTTTTTTGATTTTTTCATTTGTAGTTTGTTAGTTTTATTGCATAAGCTTGCTTATTTGGTTTCCGTTGAAAAAAGGTGAAAAAAAAAAAAAAAAGAAAGGAAAAAAAAAAAAAAGAAAGAAACGATTAATTCTAACATTTTCCTATTGTTTACATTGAATCAAACACATATTTCTTTAAATATCTCAAAAACTCATTTCTGCGAATACTGCCGTTTACCTGCCCATCTCATCCGCGTATATGAGTATTAGAAGATAAAATGTTGTCACTAACGCGTTATTTCAAACGTGCTGAGAGAAAGCGACCCTAGAACTACAAACAGGGGTAGATATTCACGACTACGTAAACTGAGTTTCCAGCACTTTTAACTGTTCAATTCGTATTTTTACCCAGTTAGATTAGTTTTCAAAAAGATTCTATTAGCAAAAACCCCATGGGGTAAATATTTACCCCAGTTAGTAGTTTACTGGTTAAAAAAAATGGGCTTGTAGTTCTAGGGTGAAAATTAACACAACGTGTCAAATGTGTTGATAAAGAAAATCAACATTAATATTATAGTTCAAATGTGCTGAGAGAGAAAGCGTCAGTATCAACAAGTAATTTCAAAAATGTTGAAAGAGAAAACGTATACACGTTTCTTCAAATGTGCTGACCAAGAATTTTGCATTATGTCTAATGCAACATCTGCTTCTTACCTCCTAGCAGAACTTGTTTTTCATAACAGTTTGAAAAGAAACATGTACTTACCTTATAAGTTACAAAATTAAATGCAAAAGAAAAATCTTGCAATAATTGTGGTGTCCCCCCTCCCCTTTTTCCGACACGAAATTTCCTTCCCACATTTTTTTCAGTTTCAACCTTACCTGTTGATATATTTAAGGGAGGGGGGGGGGGGGGAAGAGAAATTTTCAATGTCGGCGGAACGTAGGGTAAACCACAATTGCCACTGTTACTTGAAGATGCATCATTCGGAACACACTAAATCGTAAAACTGATTGAAATGTTTTAAATTAATATTTTCAAAAAATTTCGCAATAGATTCAGAGGTCTACAGCTAAAATTGAGGATAAATAAATAGAAAAATAATAATTAAAATAATTTTTTAATCTTAATGAAAGTAGAGAAAGACATGATATTGCTTATAACCTAAATGAACTAGATATAAAATTAAGATGAGAAAAAATATAGTTAGTTATTAAAATTTAATAATAAAAAAATAAATAAATAATGTTCCCCGATGTATTGGTTGAAAAAAGTAACATTCAATTTGATTATAGAAACAAAAATGAATGGACTAAGGAATGTTGGCATACAAATAATTTAAAGTAAATATTGAGTTTTGTGTACCTGTAGGCTGCTGACTCTATTTTTAAATACCAGGAAAGATGGAGTAACTTACCTATAAAAAGAAAAATAATACTATTAGTGAATTATAAAGTACATACCAGGAAAATAATAAGTATACATGCATGTTACGTACAACGATACAAATCTCCATAATAAAAAAGCTAAAAAAATACAAAACAGCATTTAAAACATTACATTAAATATAACCTTGATATTAATTTAAAAAATAATTTTTAATTTATGAATACAAGCATTTTTTAATTAAAAATTACATCAACTTTTCCATTCCAAGAAACATAAAAATGCAAAACATCATTAAGAACATTACATTAAATAAAACCTTGATATTTATTTTTAAAAATATTTTTTAATTTATGAATAGAAACGTTTTTTAGTAAAATTACATCAACTTTTCGATTCCACCACAGAAAGTTTATTTGTTATTTTTTTGCCTGTATCTTGAAAAGCTAAAGGATAAATCCTAATTAAAATAAAATTTATAAAAACTGATGTTGAAACGAGCGTAAGGCACAACGAATTATAATACTGGATTTTCAATTTAGCTACAAATGTCTATGTTTCGCAACAATTCACAAAACGTGCATTTTGAGTTACTTTTCTTGAATTGATGAGAAGATGGGAGCATTGGTTTATTTTAATGTACTTTTATTTATTTGTTTGTATCTGTTTTTTTTTTTGCCCACTTTTTGTTTTGGCCTTTTTTTTAAAAACTCTCTCTCTCTCTCTTTCTCTCCTTCTTTGTTTAATTTCTTATTTTATTCACCATTATAAAGATAAAAATACACAATCACACAACATATCCATCACATAAACACGCACACACATATTTACGTTGTGTGTTTCTATATTGTATATATTGTATACATATTATGCCACGTATTGTGTAGTGTACTGGGGTTCAATAGTTCTATTAGCTAAGATTTGGGAAGAAAAATGAATGTTCCACATAACTTATGAAACAAGGTGTCACTATGTTTCATAGGTTAGCCAATTTATTAGGATCAAAACATCACTTGCATTTATGAAGTAATAATTTCCAAGCACGCACGAAAACAAGTTGATTTATACATTATGAACGAAATTACTGCACGAAGAGATGTTTTTTTCTCCCTTCACGAGCGGCAAACACATCATTCCATCAGTCTTCTCAAAAACCCCATCGAACATCTCTCCCGAAACCAGTCCTGATCATGACGAAAATTAATGAGAGCTGTGATTAATTAGTAACATAATAGCAGAATGCATGACTGCAATTTGAAATCGAGGCATTAATGCCAGTCGAAAATGAAGATTGCCCTCTGGAATTTCGGAAAGGCAGCAAGAAAGTGAATAAAGTGAAAGCGAGAGGCCCTTTTTTGGGCGAGGGAGGAATGACCATATCGAGGCCATTCGCCCTTCTGCTTCAAGCAATGACTTCTCGCGCTTCTCTGCCAAGGTCTTCTCGTTTGCTCATTTTCCCACAGCATCAGTCCCCACCTGTATATATATATGTAACTATATTATATGTATATATATTTATATATGTATATATATATATATATATATATATATATATATATATATGTATGTATATATATATATATATATATATATATATATATATATATATATATATATATATATATATATATATATATATATATATATATATATATACACATACATATATATATATATATATATATATATATATATATATATATATATACATTTTTATATATATATATATATATATATATATATATATATATATATATACACATACATATATATATATATATATATATATATATATATATATATATATATATATATATATATATACACATACATATATACATAAATATATATATATACATATATACTAAGAAACATTAACGTAAACTGCATTTTAAACCTGGACAATTCAAACAATTTAAATTAAATTGAATCAAGCTTCACAACTCAGTTCAATAGGTGCTACAAGCAGCACTTAGATACTGGTAGACGATAAATTTAATAGCAATATAAAATTTGAACAAGAAGGAACGTAAAATTGAATCAAAATCCCCCCCCAAAAAAAAACACCCTGGAGCTTCATCAGACCCCAGGGGCCTGGGGTCATTTTTTCCCCACCATCGGGAAGTAACCCCCTGATGAGGTCCTAGGGTGTTTTCGGATTTTTATTCAATTTTACGTTCTTTCTTTTTCAAATTTTATATTGCTATTAAATAAATAAATAAATAAATTATATATATATATATATATATATATATATATATATATATATATATATATATATATATATATATATATATATATATATATATATATATTTAAAGTGATAATATTAAAATGCATTGTTTTTTTTTCATTGTAATGAAGCTCTCGAATAATACATCAACGCCCATTCAAAATATTAATCAAATTTATCAAGACAAATTAACAAAAGTAATTAATAAAAAATAAGTAAGAAAACAAACAAATAAATAAATGAATAAGTAAATTTAATTTTTACAAAAAATTAAATTTGCATTAGTATAAAAGTATTAATTTCAATTGAATAAAAAATATATCCACACGCATACATACGCAGCACTTTTTTTATGCATAAAATGCAGTTAGTTATAGCATATTAATCTATTAGATCAATTTTCCTAAAGCTCGTGGTATTTTTTCAGCCTTTCAAAAACACACAAAGTATTTTTTTCCACATTACTCTCTAACTGATTTTTTTTTTTTTCAAATTTAGTAGAATAAAACGCATCAGTTACTCCAATGCTCTTATCACCAGGTTAAAATACTTTAAATTCAGTTAGTACGTCGGCCAGTTCAAGTATATAAATTATGCAGCAACAAAAATGAAGCATATTGTTTTGAAAATGTAAGGTATATAACGTAGTGAAAAATTGTGGCAGAGTTATAGTTAAATTACATATGAATTAAATCATCATCTTGGATTTTTTTTCTCTCTCTCTTTTATTTGCACAGAAACGTATATTTCATTAAAAGTTCCACAAAATATGTGTAGTTAGATGGATAAATCGAAAGCAATCTTGTATGTGTCATTTACGCATTAATTTTTTTATACTAGGAGCAGTAAAACCGTCTATAGTAAGATTACGATGACTCTTATGTACTCGGTGTGCAAAGTGTACTGTTTTATCTGGAAACATTTTGTAAAATAATTTCTTGGCTAGAAAAACTGACTTGGAAATCATTTTACTAAATTATACATTAAGGGAATAGGAGCGATTAATGCTCGACATGTATTCTTCGCAGTAAAATACAATTTTAGCTTTTATTCCAGTGAATATATGAGTAAAAACAACATAATTTCATTAAAATATAGTTATTGTGCAACAATAAAGTTTTATAAAATGATAGTTTAAAGTTAAATATGTAAAGTGTCTTTTTGAAGAGAAAAATTGGTACAAATATCAGGGGGCAAAGTTTTAGAACTAAATTTAATGTGAAATGTTTTGGTCACGACATAATTCAGTTATTTATGTAAAAATGTTTAGAACTTATTTTATTCATAATCATTTAGAAATGTGCAGCAGAAATAAACTTGTGCCTGTTTAAAATTGTTGACTTTACTTTTACTTCCAATCATAAAGGTAATTAACTCTTTTAGCTGCTCTTGTTATTAATGATTGTTTTGAAGGTATCTAAAATTCAAGACGAAGCTTAAGATAACCGAACCCAAACGACCCCACACTGATAAACATAAAGAATCTTTGGCACGTTGTATCTATAATGAAGAAAAAACACTTCGGTATTTGTGTACAAAACAGGTGGCTAGTTTTCACGTGCAGGACATAAACATGACATGATGAATTCGAGTTTTGTTTACTCGGATAAAAAGCTAATGCTATGTGAAAAATGAGGTTTTAGTCCCTGGGGCCAGAATCAGAAACTCTCATCACACTTTCGCTGCTGGTTAGAGTTCGAAGACCTCTCTTTTGGCGCGCAACACATAGGCCGCCAAAGCCCTCATCGCCAACTTAGTGTTATTGACCTGGAAAGGATGATGGCTGAAGATGCTTGGATAAATTGTTATATGAAGTCAATGTAACATTCATTTTTCAGCCCAGGGAATTGAATTTATTGGACGGTTAAAGGTTATAAAACATCCGGGACAGGGCATTTTTGCTTCTAATAAGTAGTCAGTGAGCAGCGATACACCATTTTTCAAAGTGTGGTTCTCCTTTTTTTTTCACTGGGACAAATTGGCATTATTTCATAAATAAAACGATAATATCATGTATAAAGGTAATTTTCGAAAACGGTTTAGCCATGTTAAGGTAAAAAAAAAAAAAATGAATACATTAAAGTTTATTAAGTTTAAATTTAAACTTAGTGCAGGGGGACTAAATTTAAAATTACGCGCTCAGTTAAGTGTTGTGGCGTGTTTATCAATTAAAATTTTAAACAGAAAAAATGATTGGAGCATTAATAGGATGCTGAACGTAGCTTTATGTGGTTTTTAAAAATTCGTCTGTATTTGTTTAAGAAATGAAATCTGTGAGCGTGTGTAGTATTTTATTTGTGCTGTTTAACTTAAAGCACTGAGGGGCATATTGCAATTTTTTTAAAAATATTGAACTTAAATTTTTCTATCAATGATCCTATAATTTTAGATCTTGAACACAATTTCAGATATTTGAATTGGATAACACTAACTTAAATATGGCATTAAAATGAAAAATGACAGAAATAAAGTTTCAAACTGCATTATGTGCAAATCTCAAAGCAAAAATCAATTAGAGAAATATTTACAAAAAAAAAAAAAAAAAAAGAAAGAGAAAAAAAGAAAAAGAAAATGCCAGCAGAGACTTAGTAAACAGAATCCCCCCGCCCTAAAAATTAATTTAAATAATTATTTAATAATAATAACATATACTTCTTTACTTCTTGTTCTTGCGAAAATTAGTTATAGCATGCATGTAGGAGGAATTATATGTTTGCAGAGCAATACAAAAAGTGTTAGCAACGCTTACCCATCAATATTAGAAACTTTTGAATGGCATTCCCGTGGAAAAATGATAGCATGAGAATAAGCAATCCAAATTTGAATGAGTGTGTGTTTTTGCATGGACCTTTAATTCACTTTGATTTTCTTGATTCAACAGTTTACTTCAATATTTTATTTTCATTTTTTTAATCGCAAATTTTAAAAAGTGTAACAAATTAGTCGCAAAAATCAAGATAGTTCTAATTTATGCCTTTTGAATTTTGTATTTGTTGAAAGAGTTATCATTCATATTTCTCATAATGGATAGTTTTCGACAAAAACGTTATACAAAGAGAGAGAGAAAGAGAGATAGAGAGAGATTTTTATAACAGCTCTAAAAACGTACTTTATGCTTTGAAAATTAGAAATTGCTTCAAAGATTTAAAGCAAAGCAAATTTTTCCGCTTTGAATTAAAAAAAAAAATAATAATTCAGTATTATCGTGAACGGGGGTAGAAGGGGAGGGATAATGAAATTTTGTAAAGTTACATTTATATGTCTAAATAACTGCACATCACTTGTTCCTTTCTTATTTCATCCTTAGAAAGCTGAATTTTTATGGGATGAACCAATAAAATGGTCTTAACATTTTCACTCCTCCAAACGATAAAATGACAAGCAATAGTTTTATTGAAAAATAACTTATATTCTTGTTATATATATATATATATATATATATATATCCTTTGAGTGGGAAGGAAGAACCGATTAACTCCGGTTTGTGGAAGGAACATGATGGAGGAGCTAGCTCATCCTCGGGTGCTGCGCAGCATAGCTGACATTCCAGTTCGGGGGAAGCTGAGGAGAAGAGGGGGGTTGACGTGGCCTTGACCAGGCAAGGGAAGCGGGGGCAATGGCACACGAGGGAGAAGCAGGGGTCGTTCAACTTCCACTCTTGCTTTCGCTTGGTGGGGGAATAACCTCGGATGACGCTCGCAGCTGCACTACCTGCGCGTAAGGCCCCTATAGTGGAGGAGCCGACGCATCCGCCATTTTGGAGCAAACTTGATCCAGTGCTTCGTAGCGTTAGCATTGCTGCCGATGTTTACATTTCTTTAGCATGTGTTATATTGAGTCAAATGGGTGGTTGTTCGGCTGTTAATTATGTAAACAGCTCCAAAAAAGGATCTCGGCTCTTCAGATTTCCAGTAGATGCAGAAAGAAAAAAGAAATGGATAAATAATGGCACGCGAAGTGACTGGCAGCTTGGAAACGACGCCAACCGTTTCCAAAATTTCGTCAATGTTCACTTTCGCTCTCCGAATCTCTCGTTCCCTGTTTGGCGAAGGATTGCCATAAAGGTAGCTTTCCCTGTTGTACTCTTGCTCCAAAATGGCGGATGCGTCGGCCTCTCCAGTTATAGGGGCTCTACCTGCGCGCCTCCAGAAGAAGCATTCCTGCGCTGCTTTACACCGAGAGATGAGGGGGGGGGGGGCGATGAACAGACGGATGGCTTCATTGAAATCGGATGTCAGGAGGCAAACATATCAATTATAAATGTTTTTTTATTTTGTTAATGTAGTAATGTTGTACGATAAATTGTATGAACTGAAACTTATCAGCTGCAATCAGGTGGTTTTGTAGTGATCAAATCGTCGCTTAACCCCCCCCCCCTCCACCCCGAATTTTAACCAGAATTAAATAGTAAAAAAAGCATATGTAGAAGTTAATGAATTGATATTCATTTGAAAAAAGAAAGAAATTTAAATATCAGCTAGCTTATTTCTCGCCTTTTCAAATATAAACGATTGTGCATAATATTATGTATGTGTATGTCTAGTTATGCGAAAAACTTTTTTTTTTATAGTGAAAAAAAAAAAAAGAAAAAAAAAATTAATTTGAATTTTGACATCTTGAATTCAAATTATGTTTTTCGCAATCACGAGTGTGTGTATGTAGGTGTGTGTGTGTGTTTGTGTGTGGGGTATGTGTTTGTGTGTACGGGTTATGTGTATGTGTGTATGAATGTGTGTGTGGGGGGGTATGTGTATGTGTGTGTATGCATATGTGTTTGTGTCTGTGTGCAAGCGTGAATGTGTGGGTAGTTGTGTATGTTTTTGTGTGTGTATGTGTGGGTGTCTGTATGTATGCGTGTGTGTGTGTGTAGTTGTGTATGTATGCGTGTGTGTGTAAGACATGGATGCACCAGGAGACGGCTTTCATTATAGGAACAGCATCGTGAGGAGCCGGTCGACTGTGATGGTGCGGAGGGTGGCGGTGGGAAAAATCAAAGGAACGTCAAAAACAGTCAAATAAGCAATCGTGATTGCTCAAAAAAAAAAGAGGATTGCAATAAATAAATTAGTTACCACAAAACTTAATTTTTTAGATGAAATTTATTGCATTTAAATTTACAACGACAGTTTTTAAAGGAGTGTAGTAAAAACCTTTGAGTGAAAAAACAAACGGCATTAAAAATCAAGCCTAATAAGATGATTTTTTAACAAATGCTTGTAGTAAACCATAAACTCTAAAAAAATAGACTCGTTTAGTGTATTCTTACATACACGGACTCGAAAATAATTTATCAGAGGATACATATGAAATATAGAAAATTTGTATACATTTCGTCTTTGAAAACCAATATGTTACAGCAACAACAATGAAAAATGTCGCTCGGCTGAAAGTGCTATCCCTTTTTTTTCATATAGTTAGTTGTATGTTTAAAACATTTTTAAATGAGTTCGAGATTGTGTATTACTCTCATTTTCAGCTTTGTTTCTGAAAAATCTTATTCTGAAATATTTTTTCAATTTTTAATGTATTTTACTTTTAACATTCTTTCCTTCTATCGTTATTTCAACTTTACATTTGTGTATGACGGCATTGCCCAAAATTAAATTATAACGTTCATGTGCGCCATATAAATATTACATATTCCAATAACTTGACGCATTCACCTTTATATGTATCGGCAAATGGTTTCAATAACTAACGCGTGTTGAATACAGAATTTTTATTTCGTGTGTCAGAATTTTTACGAACAATGTCTGAATAGACAATATTTGTTATTTTATGTTTGTGATCCTGTTTTGTTTACTTCATTCTAATTGAAGTTGCTTGAACTTATACAAAATTAATTTTTACAAGTAAATGATAGATATCGCGGAATCTGGTATTCTAGAATTCAGTAAGCAACCATTTCAGAAAGTTGATGTGTATGTTTTTTTTTCTCATCTTGCAGAATCTGCAGATTTTGTACTTTACATTTTAAAGGTTTTTTTTTTTTTTTTTTTTCAAATTTTAATTTCAATAAATAATTGCCGAACTTGATTTTCTTGATTTACCTACAACTATTAAACAAAATAAATAAAGAAAGAAAACAAAATAAAACATAACTTAATAAAAAAATAATAATAAAAAAATATTTTTAAGAAAGAAAGAAAAAAAATACATTTCTCCTCGCCTATTTCGACATTAACAGTACCAAAATTTTCTCAGCTTTTATTTGCTCTGGGCTTACCTCTTCTTTTTTGTTTTTTAGTTCTAGCGACTAATTATTTCATTTACGTGAGAACTATAATCATAAAATATAATTAAAACTTGCAACATAAAAGCACTAAAATACACACATTCATCTCTTAAGAAACATACGACTGAACATGGCATATTTCTTAATGAATTTTATCAAAAAAGCGACTAAAGCAGACTGCTAACTGTATTACCCAAACCCCTTAGCTTATTTACTTCGTATTCCACTAAGTCGAAAACTTATTTTCACCCTTCTAGAAATAAGTCAACATGTTTTGGATGTCACGCTTTAACAAGTCACACCCGCAAACAAGCCCCAGCTGTCCACGTGCGCCACGCAGACGAAGCAAAAGAGCATCCTCCGGGACACGTGCGTATGCAACTCCACACCCCCTTTACGGCTGAATTCGATAACGTAAACAAGATCCATGAAAAGGGTGCACTTAAGTACCACGAGACGTCTGCCGCTTGTTTACGACGGGCGATCCGCGGAGGAAAGGAGAAAGTAGCTTTTTCTGTACGATTACTCATAGGAAGGAAATGCCCGATTTACAGGCGCTGGATTGGGTTTTTATTCTAAGGCGTCTGAACATTACTCATAGCATTGACATTGTTTATGATAATTTATTTTTCTTTCGAATTATTTTTTGTAGATTTCTGTATACAGTTCTCCTCTGAGGTCAATTTTTTATGGATTTTTAATAAAATATATTTTTTAAATTAAAATGATTTAACTTAGTGCTATTCCTTGAATGTTTTTACTTTGCGAAAAGTAGACACACAAATTGACAAAGAAATAACAAATATAAATTAAGTATTAGTCTAGTATGAATTAAAATGTAAGAAACAAAATGTATTATAAAAGAACATAAGAAATTAAGAGGATCATATTATTGAAGATGTTAGAATGACCAAAATTTCAGATTGATTTGTGAAGGTTCATTTTTTTTAAGGTCAAAAAGAACTTTTTTGAAAAAGAAAATAGAGTTTGAAGGGTCTGTGTTTGAGAGTTTTTATTAAGTTAAGTTTTGAGAATTCCTGAGTCAAACAGGCTCCATTTTCAGATCAGCTAATAAATTAGAGAATTGCGTCATATAAACTATTTATAGGCAAAATTTGTAAGAATTACTAAATAAAGATCTAAATGAATAAATTTGTGTGTAATAAAGATGTGTGGGCAATTCCATGTGTACCTAAATGACATTTTTGAAGCAAAACAATACGTATTTTGTAATACTCAACACAAAATATACATTATGAAAACAATCTTTTCAAATAGAATATTGTATTTTTTAGGCTTCTTTCAATGGTATAATTAAATTCCTAAATTACATTTTGGAAAATTAAATTTTTTTTTAAAGCATGCTAACGGACTGACATACTTGTTTTTAAAATTTCAGTCAGTTACCATGTTTTTAACAAATATTTAAAAATTATCCAAAATGTATTTCGAGAAATTCAAAAAAAAATTTCTATTGCAAAAGATCGTTTGCACAACATATATTTTGCGCTGAATGTTACAAAATACGTATTCTTTTGCTTCAAAAATGTCCCGTGAAATTGCCCATGTGCAAATTGAAAAATCGGTAATTTTTTAAAAATTCAATAAATATGTATATATTTTTAAAGGACATTCAATTGCAGAGATTTTGACCAGTTACAAAATATCCCACAATATCAATTGAAACGTTCAATAAAAATATTTTACTCACAAAGATGGCTAGCAAACGGTTCAAAAAAGTTACAATTAATTCATTTTTTAAATTAGAGATCAAGATTTATTAAAAAATCAATGAAGAAAGATAGTCTTTCTCAGCCATGGAAATAATATTTTGTGAAAAATTATTTGTTTTAAGAAGTGCATAAATAAATGTATATAACATATATATTTATTACAGAAAAATTAAATGGTCAATAAAAACCTAGTGTTCTATTCAAAAAGAAAACTTGAAAATTTTCCGTGCTGTGAAATAGTTATTTTATTACAATTTTACGAAAAGTCGGAAATGATCGATTGATAAATTTGTAAGCAATTCATAACCGTGCATGAGAAACTAATTCACTTCCAGGATGATTTCATTGAATCATTTAATTTGTTTCAAGTGCCTTTAAGAAATTTAATCTGTCCAAACACGATGCGTACTTTTTTTTTATAGGTAACTTTTAACTTGACTATTAGAGTGATTTTATGAAAGTCACGAGGAAGAAGTATTATCATTCAGTTTTATCACTTCATTGTCTAAAACAATGCCTATTCTAAAATTTTTTAAATTATGCATTGATAACTTTTCGCAAATTTTAAACCAGGAAAAAAAATATTCAAAAACATCTTTTAGGTAAACAATAAAAGATTAAAACATATTTTGAAACTAAAACGCTCTTAGCAAACGGACAAAAATATTTGCTCCTACTATTTGATTCAAGAATTTTATTAAATCTCTTTACTTAAATTTTTCTTATCGGAGAACCTTGTTTACGCAAACTCAAACACCAGGCCAATAATTCATCTTCACTGCCACATGTCCAAACAATTTCACCACATAGCCACACAAAGAGCCAAGTTTTATTTTCCAAGAGGAAAGTAAAACCGAGCCTTGTGCAATCCCATCAGCTGCAGACTGTACAAAATATTTGCGACCACTTGCACAGCTGGCAGGGCAAACGACTCTGTTTGGCATAAAGGGGTGGAAGAGCTAGATGTCCAGTGAAAGGGAAGGGGCTTCCGGAGTCGCGTGCTGTCTGACAAATAAAACCGTTTGGCGGAGAACGCTCCTCTTGTTATTTCTCTTCTGACCACGCGACCGTAAGGAGCAAAGAAAAACGGGAGGGGGGAGGTTTTTGTATAAGAACGTAATGGATGTTTTCAATGTTCATCAACTTTCTATTCAAACTTTACAATAAATAACGGGTTTCCCTCTAGAAGGAAAATATTTTTCTTTGGATACATATACACGCAAATACATTCGCGCACACATGAAAATTAAGACACACGCGCACGCATTATGCATGTATACACGGAGAGAAAAATAGACACATCGACAGTATATAAAATGTCGGATTTCTGATTTTACCCGTATCATATACTTATACTAGTCTACTTGTGAAAAATTAACAATGATATTTACTGAAATTTATACTTCAAAGCGGAGATTAAAAAAATACACATAAATATAAATTTTCCCGAAAGGTAATGGCTTATGTCTGTCTGTGCAACGCAACGTGAAGTTTCAAAATCAAATTTTGACACTTTTCCCTCGTAGAAAAACGATTAAATTTTATTTTTAAATTCTGATCGAAATTATGCGTAACAAAAAGCAATACATTCTCGGAAGAGCGGCGAAATTTTACGAACTGCAATTTGGACACAACTTTTTTTATTTATGAAACTTAAAAGATTTTTATACAAATGTAAGTATTTTCTCTATTGCTGTATCACAGTTGTAAATAAAATATTTTTTAATTCGTACGTAAGGATATTTTAACTAAAGATTAGAATTATTTCAGTATTTTAAACTGTACTGTATAAGGAAAGGTAAATTTTGCTTTCGTTAGGAAATACAGTGGACGCCGGTTAATTGAATCAGTGGATCATTGAATCAACCACTTTGATGAACAAATCGTCAAAAACAGAACAAAGTCCAGCGTTATTGATTTAGCAGCTTTATTGAATTAGCCATTATATTGAATCAGAATATATTTATGGAATCAAAACTGTTTAGAACAAACGTGATTCAGATATGCGGTGGCTACCGTATTACCTTAGTCATATGAAATTAAAATACAAAATGCGTATTTATGCATCATCTGTGTATTTCAAACACAATTTCACAATTCTCTTTTCGTTGATAAACGTCCGCAACAGATTGCAAAGTGAAAAAATAAGGCTATGAACAGAGAATTACAAAATCACTCTCATCTATCTTTGTAGGTTCACAAAATTCTGATGTAATTTCAATTTCATACCGTATAACGTCCACATGCAGCCATGAAAATGTTAACGACTTATGAAAGCATGCGAGCGCACGTGAGGAAAAGGAACGGGTAAGAAACAATGAAATCGTTTCAACACCCGAACGGCAAATCATCTAAAAGTGCAAAGAACATTCCCGACCAAAACAATGAGCAAGGGCCGGTCGCTTTCCCAACGGAAGAGGTGCTTGAACCCATTGGAATATTTTCAAGTGAAAGCGTCGGTATAAATAACAATAAATAAACAAAAAAAAAAAAAAAAAAGTCCAGCAGTCAGTGGCAGGTCAGATATGACGTTAGTAAACCCTCTTTTTATGCAAATCGTCTGCAGAAAGAAATAGAATACATACACGTTGCAACTCAAGGTCAACGTCGAACGTTGACTTCTTCGTAAGCGAAAGTGTGTTAGGTGAGCCAACGCTTCGGTAATGTTTCCTCCGGAGGAGTAAAACAATAAAAGTTAGAGAGCAGTGGCAATGAACTTCGAATCCGACTCGTCTGCTTATTTCTGGCGAGTTGTGTTGAGTGGCAGGCGTTCTGCTTTAGTAGGCGTTGCTTTGGTAACATAATGGTTTGTCCGTCCATGCTTCGCTAGGGATACCAGATCACAAGAGAACGCTACCGGGTTCACTTTAGAGGGAAAAACTACAGATGGACGGACAGATGAGCCTGGAAGTCAATGACTTCATACGCGAGAAACAGGCACCTCCTCTTAAAAAGTAACAACATTGTAAAAAATAAATGATGAAAACGAAGACAAAAACGATTCCGATGAAAAAATGAGTGCAAATATTAAAAAGTAGCTTTGACAGCAAAGGTAAAATGTACTGCTGCGGAGTTGGAGTCGGACAAATTTTGGGTGAAGGAGTCGGAGTCGGGAGTCGATAGTTTAAAATTCTAAGAGTCGGAGTCGGCCATTTTCCTTCAATTTCTGCTGCTCTGCCAAGGCTTGCAGAGTCGGAGTCAAAAGTTCTAAAATTTCAGAACTCGGTCATTTACCCTTCAACTTCGCAGACCTAAAATATACTACCCTTTTCTGGTGTGATTTTTTTTTTTTAAATTTGGGATGCAAGTTATGATTATTAACTAGAGGAGGAGCAGGGAACGGGAGAGTTTTCAAGAGAAAGTGAATTTTCAACTTTAAGGTAGAAACCATTTTCAGCATTTTGTCCCAGAAATAGTTTAAAGTTACGCGACAAAAAGTTGAGTCCCAACTTCTTGAATGTACTTTTCATAAAAATAAATAATAATAAAATAAAAAGCTTAATATAAGAACGATATCTTGAAATAATAACTTTCAATCATGAATTACAACATAATCTTTATAAATTATTTTCCTTTAGCGAAAATAGAAAAGATACTTTCTATTGGAGTATTATTTCTCAATGAAATAGTGTTTTTGACTTGTTCTTCTAAAATGTGGCATCAATGAATTATGTAATATATCCCCTTCCCCTAACTGTTATATAAAATATTGTAGCTACCGTTCACTATAATATTAATTTTTTTATTTGACAATTTTTTTAAATGATAAAAAATATGCTCTATGCAATTAAATAAATTTATACATACGTTCATAGTTAAAGCTCATTGCTCATCAGTATATAGAATCGTTAGTTGTCACGATGTTTCAAACTTTTACAGTTGCTATTCAATGAAATACAAGTATTAATTAACGAGAATTTGTACAATACTGAACACTCAATGAACCCTAAAATACTTTCCTGAAACTATTTTAGAAAATACTGAAGTTGATGCTCAATACAACAGAAATAATATTCAACTAATTCTTGTACATTATTGAAATTATTGCCTAAAATGTCTCTTTTTAGATAAACCATGGGATAGTCTCCATGTAATACGTAAACATTCCATGTAATACGTAAACATTCACCGAAAAAAAAAAAACGAGCCAAGAACTGAGCTTCCTTGAGTTCTGATGCAAATTAAGTCCTGACCATAAGTACCTGTTCTAAGACACGGAAGCGGATGATACATCTGCTGCACCCTATTACGATGAAAGAGGAGAAAGGAAATTACACGAGATTTCCCAAACCTAGTCTCCCGCGTCAAACGATTAACAATCTTATGCATCATTTCATTAACACACCCAGACAGACGAATATGGTGTTTTTCATCCCGGTTCGTGGTTATGTCTAAAACGGTCACTGACACATGCCAGTGAAATTCCTCACTAATATTCACTAATATTGCATTCTTCGCTGTCGTTAAAGCATTAAGTTAAGTTCTTAATGAGTTTCTAGGAATTCTGTTTTAGAAGCTTAAAAAATCCCTCACGTCGTAAAAAGAATTAACAAAGTGCTTTGCTTTTGCATTGGATAAAATTATTGCGCATTCTAAAAGCTTAATGTCTCAAATATTTTTAGTCACGTTTTCTTTTTTCTTTTGTTTAGAAGAACAGCTCTGCCGTGTGCAGGTAAACGGCAGTATCTGCAGAAATGAGTTTTCGAGATATTCGAAGAAATGTGTGGTGGATTCAGTACTAACAATAGGAAAATGTCGGAATTCGACGTTTTTTCGCGCCTTTTTGTTTTAGCGGAAAACAAACAAGCGAGTAGATGACAAACATGCAAAAAAAAAAAAAAAAAAAAAAAGAAAGAAAAAAGCGGGGAAAAAATTGCAGTTACTGCTCTTTGCATGCACACGGCAGAGCTGCCTCTGATACAAGTAACTTGATTTTTTTTAAAGATTTTTCGCATACTAAGTTTCTGATTTTTGAGTAGTTTTGCTTTTGGGTTTTTTCAAAACCATTGAAATAAATTGAAGAAAACATTTTTACAGGCTATATTTTGACATTATGCTAGAAGCAATTTTGGACGGCTAAACGTTCACCCACAGCGCCACCTATTACTATTAACCCCAAACTGTAACCCTAACCCTGAACCTCCACCCGAGAGACGGATGTGCAGTCTAAAGAGTTAAAGCTCATGTTTCGCGAGTCCAAGGACTTCGCGGGAAAATTTTTGTTACCTCAATATCAAGAAATAAAACTCATTTCTTAACTAATCATTTTGAATGGTAACTCATCCAATTTATAACTAGTTAATTGGTAGCTAAGTTGAGGTACTGCTAGTACTCAGGCAGTTGAAGGTACTTGTACCCAACGAATAGAACTGTGTTTTATCCAAATAGTTTATCATTAACAAAATCAGAATTTAAAGGAAACTACATAGAAAAAAGACAGTTCAAAAACATTTCTTCGAATACCATAAAAAAAAGTTTACCTTTTTTATAATTTTGAAAGAGCTTGAAAATGCTCTAGGTATAAAGTTAGAAAAATAAAAAATAAAAAAAAGAGAAAAAAAAGGGGGGGGGGGAATAAGTGATAAAAATAAAAAAGTAACAAAAAAGGGGGGGGGGGTAGGGAACAAAAAAACTTAAATGAAATTAAGAGAAAGAAAGAACTGAGAGATGTTTTTCAGGAACTTACGGGGAAAAAAAACTACTACAACTTTTACTTTTTATTTCAGCTAGAAGCTTTTGTTACTTTATAGTATTTCATTTAAATTTATTTTAACTAGTAGTATCTTTGTTATTTAATTCATAGCATTTTTGCTGTTTTACCCAGAAATATTTTCATGGTTTTAAATTGCAGCAAAATTGTTATTCTTCCTCTATTTTAATGCTAAGCAATAGCTCTTAGTTGTTTCAGCAAGCAACAAGAAGAAATTTTTTAAATAATGTAATTTTTTTTTGCAACTTTTACTATTTGTGGTATTCTATCTAAAAACATTTTTTAAATTCAAACCTATACCACTCTGCACAAATTTTTATCTCGAATAAGTTAGCTAGTAAAACTTAAGGTCATTGCGCAGGCTTTCTCTAAATGTTCCTTTTCCCGCGAACTTCACCGATCTCAGTTCCCCATATTTACGCCAACGAAACCGCCCTCCCCCACCCTCACACCTACCACAGAATCAAACTAAGAGAGATTTTCAAAACGTCGGGCGGGCCAGGTGATGATAAAATCGTGGTCAACCTGGTCAGACCCCCGCCCCCTCCCCCTAGCCAGGTGGAGCCAACTTCTCCGGAGGAACCATCTTCCTTCCAGAGAGGTCGCTGACTCTTGTGGAGCAATAACCTTTCTCTCTCTGGATCGCCGAGGTTATCTCCCACACATTTGGGCCGTGTGCGTCGTCCGATGACGCAAATCACGTGACGCTTCATCGGATGGTAGGAATGACAAAACCAGTGATGTCATTCCTCGGGTCCGAAGCTGGGAAAGACATTTACATGTCAATAAACAGTGACTTCTCGAACAGGTACCATGGGTTTGTCGATATCAGGTATGCACAGAATTTGAAACCCAAAAGAAAGAAACCCTGGTTGCACTGTGTTATAGATCTTAAAAAAAAAAAAAAAAGAAAGAAAGGGTGCGACAAAATATTAGTGTCAAAAGTCTACACACTAACATATGTGTAATATTATGCATAGATTTTGCAGTTAAATTTATTTGATACTTTCAATGAAATTTGTTGCTTCAAATATTAAAAATATCCTAAAATAAGAAAATATATTGAAATTAAATATTTAAAAAATAAAGTCGTAAATACAAAAATTAATTTTCTACAAAAAATTTTACAAAGTTTCATATACGAAAGAAAAAGATTGAAAATTACTTTTCATTTTATTAAATTATCTATGGGTAGTTAATTTTACGCTTAAATTGTTACAGATAATGTCTACTGCCAGAAGATTATGCGTTCGAAGCTTGTTGAACTGGAGTATTTTTTCTCCTTTGACACTTTTCAAAAAGTTAACATTCATCGAAAAGCTAAAAAATGTAAGGAACCGGAGTGAAATCTTAAGCATTTAACAGTTTAAGAAATAAAGCGATACCTTTTGCAATACATATACATACTTAAACTGCGTTAAATGAAGCACTAAAAGTTACAAAACATGGCACATCCGTGCTTCGAGTGTAAGAAAGAACCCATTTTTCAACGCAGAAAACTAAGCATAAGTGTAAAAAGAACTTGAGAGCTTTTGTTGCATGTTCTTTAACTGCTGCTTTAAAAACTACCTAACTTCCTTGCTATCCCGAAGCCCATGTAAGCATTAATTCAAAATTTTTGTGTTTCATCAACGTTGTTTTCATCTATCAATTCAAAAGTTTGCTTTGCAAATTTTCGAATCAAATGTAAGATCCCTTAAATCCTTATTTTTAAAAAAATGAAGATAAAAAAAGAAGAGGCGGAAGAGTAGTGGGGGATGAAAACTTCATAATTTACCCCTTTCGAACTCAGCCTTTTACAAGCGAAAACAAAAAGGCTCCTTTTCAAACATGTCCACCAATCTATCAATCGGACATGTGTTGACAACTTCGGCATTATTTCTCTTCCGCGTCGAAGGGAGCAATTCCATGTTCTTTTGTCTGAGACCCGTCCTCGAGTCCATCCCTGTCCCGTTAGAACAGGACGGGCACGTGCTCCACAACCGTGACCCTTCTTCCCCCGGCGCCGAGAGAGTTAGAAGGTCAGCGCGTTTCTTTTCCGCTTTCTCTCCCGCGGCGAGGGTTGAATGGCCGACAGAATGCGTAATGAGCACTGACCATAGGGACTGGACCGAGTGTTTGACTTCCCTCTTAGTTATATCTCCCTAATTGTTGAGTTGTCCCATTGTGCAGTTAATAACAATGACACACATTTTTTAAAAGGTTTGGTTGCAATTTTATTAATGATGTTAACTGAGCAGAAATTTCAGAGTCCCATGAACAGGGCCTCAAATAGGCTAACTAGGCCGTGGCCTAGGCAAGAGTGCTCCCAACTTAAATTTTTTGGGTGGGCGAAAAGTCTCAAATAGCCGAATGGAACTCCAAATTTTGCCGAATCGTCAGACAAAATTTGCCGAATTAGAAATTTTTTGGTAACCTCCCATCAGGGCACCCCTGTGCCTGAGGCCTCCGAGTTTTAGGGGGGAAACCAAATGGCTGAAGTTTAAGATCTAGTCTAATTAAGAAAAATAAATAAAATTAAGGTTTTCTTCTTCATTTATTTCCAGTTTCTTCTGTTTCTTTAAGGAGTGGAATGCTCTACACTCCAACGAATATTTTGTTTGAGTGGGTGAGCATCGCAACACCCCCGAAGTCAGCACTTCTGGCGCCCTGTGAATGTTTGTGTTTCAAAGATTTGACTACAGAGGGTTCCCGAAAAAGTGCTTGGCCTGCGACTCTCGATGTCTTGATCAGAACCTGCCGTTTAACACACGATTATACTAAACTAGCATAGTTTATAGATTTCTAATTGTCAGACTTTTCCACTTCAGGTTCTTCTGGACCTAACCTACTGCTACATATGGTTTAATCTGTTGGATTGCCCTGAAGACAGCTCTGTCTCTTGATCCAGACCTGAAGCTGAATAACTTTTGATTCCCCCAGAGGTAAATGATTTGGAATGGAAACTTAGAAGACTGTGCGACAACGACATTTAATGTGCACCACACAGAGAATCTTCGACCGGTAGGCATCGAACCCACGATTTTCCGGTTATGATTCCAACGCCTTAAATAGTGGTCTTGCCGATCACACCAGTATCTGTTAGCATATATATGTCGACATTTATCCACTTCATTTTTCAACTAACATCATTTGACATCGCGTTTAATGCACAATTATATTAAACTTGTATATTTTATAGCTTTTTACTAAGTAGACTATCTGTTAGCAATATTGAAAGGTTTTTTTAAAGCCACTTTTCCAACCGTATTTTTTGTGTAAAGTAAGCAAACATTTCAGAACCCGATAAACGTGCGATCATTAGAGAACTCAAATATTTTATAGATTTTTCTGTATTTACATAAATATATATTCGGTGTCCCCTATAGCGCAACTTTTGAGTTCCTTATCTGACTCTTTACGAAAATAGCAATTGCAAAAGAGGACATTTCATGAAATCTCACTATTTTTTGCCCGAGAAACAAGACCCTTAATTCCCTAAATGTTCTCATTATATCATTTTTACATAATTAATATCATATCGAAGTAGTAGTTTCTGCACTCTTCTAATTTTGTGTTTATTGATCTGTAATTCAAAACGGAGAGGAAAAAAAACAGGAAAGTTAAGAAGAAAAAAAAAGAGGGGGGAGGGGAGTCATAAATTCGACCGCGTTTTTCAAAAAAAAAAAAATAAATAAATAAATAAATAAATAAATAAAATAAAATAAAATAATAAAACTTTTTTAACAAAACAAATAAATAAAAATAAAATAAAAATTCACAAAGAGTCGGATTAAAAAAAAAATTCTGGATATGCAGAAATATTTTTATATTTTTTTAAAAAGAGATTTATTTTATTTTTTTAAAGATAACACTCATGGGGGGGAAAAACTTAATGTTTTTCCCCCAATATCAATCATAAAGTTACTCAAATCAAAGTCATGATACGTAACTCTTTGAAAAGCAAACAAATATTACTGTAATGCCTGGGTAAACAAGAAATGTCAGTGTTGGTAATTAATTACGGACAGAAAAAAGGGGAGGAGGAAAAAAGAGGGAGCTTTAAACCCAGTAAACAACTGACATGTTCATCGTATTTGAAAATTTAAATTTATTAGGAAAATTTAAGAATTTAAATCATGTTGAAATTCCAATTTTAAATGCGAAAAATTTCTACTAAAATTTCCCCTGAGCGCCACCTCGTGGAAATTGAGCGCGTAACGCGGAAGTGGGTTTAAGAGGTGAAAGGAGGTCAACGAATCTTGCCGCCTACGATTTCAATGCCCGAATCTACTTTTTTCTCTCTTTAACGGCATTTATAGTATAGAATACCCTCCCACTATAACGGACAAGAGTTAAAGAGTTCAGGTTGCAGAGATATATAACGAACAGAAACGTTTTAGAAATAAAAATATAAATGCCTTCGCCTTTTTTTAATGAGGTTCTGACCACTTTAATGAAGTTTAATGTGGAGAACGTTTGAGGATTATTTATTTTTCCTTCTTACCGGGAAATGAGAGAATAGTAAATAGGGTTGCAAGAAAACTCTAAATTCAATTACCGAGATTCAGGCAATATGATAGCATTTCCGCATTTAAAAAAAAAACTCAGTTGACAGTGATGAAGGAGTTTAAAGATTGGAATGAGAGAAATGCATGGAATTTAATTTGAATGATTCACGTGTTTACAAACATATATTAAGATATTTAGCTGCGACATTAAAATTAGTTCTTTTATTTCTCATTTGTGAAAAATCTAGTTTTTATTTCCCGTCATGTATTTAAGTTGACTCTTAAATATAAACGAACTTTTCTTGAGAGGGGGGTGTGATGAAAAAATAGAAAGGTAGAATTTGCAAATAAATGTGTTTAAGAATGATGCCTTATGAAGCTGAAATACAGAGGCCTTAAAAGATTTATCATCTGTCTGTTTCTAAAGCTAATTTATCTGTCAAAAAAGGGGTCTACATTTAGGGTGCATATCTGCGCATATACAACATTTAGTTTGTATACAAACGCGAGGCAGGTCTGTCTTTGGATATAAAAGTTAAATGTACATAAAACGCGGCAAATTATGAGGAATATGTAAAAAATGTTACTTAAGGTCTCTATTCTTTTGTTTTTTATGGATATAATAAAATAAGAAATTTGTTTGCTTCCGTTTAGAGAAAACAGAAAGGATTCGAAACATCAAATTTGGTTTACAAATGAAGTTTTTCCTGACGCTGTGCTCCTTGAAGCCCGATTATCAATAGCTTAATTAAAAAAACCCAACAGATTCTGAGCTAACTGCTGTGTTATTCTTTAGTACTTTGTTGTAAATACACACACATATATGTATGTAGACGTACATATGCCCATATGGTACATGCATATACGCCCACACATATTTTTTTTTCGCCAATACCTATGCATGCATGTTTGCTTTTCGATGATTCCGCGATTTGCCCTACCATATTTGAAGCAGTAAGAAAAAAAGGCATGTAAGTGCCAAAATTAAAAATTTGCAGATAACCGGTGCAAATGGTAGGTCAACCTCTCCTCTGTCTTGGAGGCAAGAGATAGTACTAGTAGTCCTGATAAGTGCTGCTGTACAGCATGATTTAGTAAAATCCTTTAATGAATGCTTACCTAACACTGGAACTTTAAACGCGTTTTACTCAAAACTTGAAAATGCTCATCTGCATCCCTTTGTTTCTCATTGCCTTATTTGATTTCTATCTCTACATATCCTTTTAGAACGTTCTTATGAATATTCCATTCATAAGAACGTTCTCTAAATAAAATGGTATATTATGAATATACCATTTTATTTAGAACCTTGTTGCAATTCACCAAATAGAAATTTGTTACATTTATTTTAAACAAAAGCAAGGCCAATGTATTTTTGGTACTCTCCCCTAAAACTAGAGAAAAGGAAGCAATTTTAACACGCATAACTTTCTAATTCTACTAATGGCGATTCCCAAACCATCATATTCGATGTTTTCTGAAGACAGGTCACCAACCTCCGGCAGACGACTCTCGCCTTGTTCGATGCACCCTATCGACACCAGCTGAAAATGTCGATCGGCGCGATAGAACAGTAACCCCGGGAAAACGATTTCTGGCAAACTGTTACTTTTTTTCTTCTGCTATAAACACTTGAAATGGTTTAAGAAGCCAAACACGGAAGCGCGAATGTGAGCATTCCGAAAATGGGGTCAATGGCTTCGAGCGCTCGCGTGTGCGATTCTCTTTTGCGAATACGGTTAAGAATGGAAAGGAAAACACATGGTGTTAACAACGAGAGTGAGAGTTCATGCTACCAGTGGTTAGATTAATGATACTTGATAGATAAAATTCAATGAAAGAGGAATCATTGGAAATCTCCGTTCTTTGAAATTTTGATAAGTTTTCTTGCCCGAAAAGAAGTATTGCCAGGGGGGAAGTCACTGTGACGTTCCAAAAATTTTCTTATTTGTCATATTTTGTCTGGCGATTCGGCAAAAGTATCATCATTTGGCAAAATTATAATAATTCAGCGAAATTATCATGATTTGGCAAAATTTGGAGTTCTATTTGGCAAAATTATTTTCATTTGGGCAAAATTTGCCCAATGAAAATAATGCGCCTCTATTCCGAAAAATTATCATATTTGCACAAAAATTGGAGTTTTATTAAAAAATTATCATCATTGGTCAAAATTTGGAGATGCGTTCGGCAAAATGATCATCATTGGGAAAAAATTTGGGGTTCCATTCGGCAAAATTATCATTATTGGGCAAAATTTGGAATTCCATTCGGCAAAATTATCATCAATGGGAAAAATTTGGAGATCCATTCGGCAAATTGAGAATTTCTGCCCTCCCAAAATATTTAAGTTGAGGGCGCCTTTGAGTATTTCAGCTAAATATTTTCAACTATCTAAACTTTTTTAGCTTATGTTCATGAATATATAAAAAAAAAGAACAAAAAACAAAACACAATATTCTTACTCTGCGGGCTCGAAAATATGATGCCACTCACAGCTTTAAATTTTTGACTTTCTGTTTATCAGAATCGGAGAAACATTTACTTCTAGCTAACCGAAATGAAAAGAAGTTATACAGTAAGACCATTTCTATTCGTGATTACGAGCCTAGCAAACATGCGATTTTAAATTCTTTAAATAATAGAACTAGAACCAAAATATAGAAATGGCAATTACAAAGCTCTGATATCGTAATTGAACCAATAATACAAGGACATTAAAAAACAAATAAATTAATAAAGAAAAACCGCAGCTGAAAATAAGTGTAGAGTTTTTGCATCACATCAGATTACCAGAATCAAAGACGATGCCAGAAGTACTTTTTTAATGTTTTATTCTAACAGTAATATAATTAAGAACTAAATAAATAAAAATAAAAAAACCAAGAAAGGAATAATAGTTTTGGGGGGCCATAAAACTGAAATGTTTTCTGATTTCATTTCAAACTCTACAAATCACGAACATTAATTTTGGGCCCTCAAAAAGGAAATAAAAACAGTGTCATATATGCATTTTCATTACTTATTTGAATCGATTGATTAATGTTAACAGTATAGCTCTAAAATGAGTAGCAACATCCTAAAAAACACAGAACAGTGGGGAATCCGTCTTTTTTTTTGGAAACAGAATGATTTGTATCTAAAAATACATTCACAATAGTTATAAAATTGCAATTACTTATAGAAAAAATAAGGGGGGAAAACTCTTAAACTATTAATCGAATTCGTCTTTCAATTAATGATCAACTCTCTAAGAATTGTATTTAATGAAAATGCAATTACATTTCGAAATAAATGAATGAAACAAAATGGACAAACGTTTTTAATGCTTAATGTGGACCGTACCTTCAAAAAATTGAAACGAGCGGCTTGTTAATCAGCAAAATTTTACTTTAATTCAATTCTAACTTCAATTCCAAAATTAAATTTTAGATTCGTTATACAAGTAACAAACGTTCGAACGAAAACTTAAAGTAGTTCTATTTCATTTCCAAAGGTCATTGTACGTGGTCAATGACCTTCTTTCAACTTAATAGCATGCAAGAAAAAAACTTTCCATAATATTAAATACACAGTTATATTTCAAATGGCTTTTGTTAAATAAAATAAAAATCTTGTTTCCATCAACATTAGAAGACAGAATATCAACAATTTTCCCAATCGCACTCTTTATAAACACAGAAGTGCAAGAAGCCAATGACCTGGGAAATATTTAGGTGGGAACAGCTTTTTTAAAAAAAATTCTTTAAACGGAATACTTCTCAATTTGATTCGAAAATTTCAGAGGCATGCAAAACAGGAAAAGATCGAGAATGAACGTAGGAATTAATGAAACTGGCGGAAACGATTGCATTGTTTTTTTAAACAATCGTCTGCCTAATAAATAATAGCAATAAAAAATACATTCGCTCCAAAGAGCTGGCAGCGTTTTCAGAGCGTTAACGGGGTCAATGGCACGTTGCACAACCTTGCAGCGCGGAGGTGAATAAACCCAAACAATGTGACGTCACTTAAGAGAAAGGTGAAGTTAGGAAACCTGGTGCCAAAACAGAAACTTGATTGATTCGCGTTTTAAGTGTTTGTGTAACACAAAGAATAAATATTCATCGTTGTGTAAGTAGGCGCAAGCAACATAATAGTGACTTGTGAATGAGTTAATTTGAAACCATAATCTAAAATTGTATTACGCTTTTTTTTTACCTTTGCAAATTTGAAAGAACATGAAGATTGAAATTTAAAAACAGTCATTAAAAAAGATAAATACAAAATTAAAAAGAAAAATCTATCAATTGTAGGGAACGTTACCTCGTTACCTCATAAGCAATGAATTGCTTTATCGTAACCTGTTAAACCTGTTAAATTAAACCCCTTTTTTCTCATTTTTTTTTTATGTGATAGAACTTGTTTTCCAAAACTTTGAAAATTCCTTTCTATTGGTCATCTTGAGTGGCGGGAGCGGGAGGAGGCACATTTGAAGTTTCGGAAGTTTAAGACATGATTTCCCAAGAAAAAAAGAGAGCAGAAAAAAAAAAAAATTAATGTACTAACAATTGAACAATTAAACAGGATTTCATAAATGAAAGATTAAAATATGTTGTTTACTAGGTACCAGGCTCGTCATTTTGAATTTTTCGGGGGGGGGGGGACATGCTCAATTTAAATTATACCCGAAAAAACAGCAAAAGCTACACCCCCCTTACATGTACATACATTAATTTCTCAAACCCAGGGGATCGCAATCGACCTCCCTAAATGACAAGTCTGCTAGCCACCGAGTTTAGGTATAATTTTAGAGAATAATAAATTTACGGAGGGACAGCCTTTTAATAAATTAACCTTATTATGATTACGAAAAAAAACGCAGGAAAGGGGAGGGGGTAAACTCCACAGGAATTGTTGTTTTCAAGCTATCACGCCTATATTCATTTACTAATATACATAGATATTTTTTACACCTGTACGTTGTAGCGCATTTCCCCGTATTGAAAATGGGAAGTATGCCTCAAAAAATTACTCAAGCATATTTTTACTCTTTATATTTTGAATAAACACTTGCCTCCGTGAAAAATAGAAAACAATGATTTATTTCTTTGAATGCTTTGTTATTTAAAAAGAAAAACCCGCATAATTTATGAATGTGTTATACGCATCAAGTGTCAGTATTCATACTACGGAAGCTTTATTTTCTATAGTAACAAACACACACATATCCACATTAAAAACAACAAAGGTCCGAACCAACAATCTAGGAATCCAATCATCGTATACTAGTTTCAAAGCGATGCTCTTGGATATTTTGCATTATGGAGGACGATGCTTCAGACGCTTTTTAATTCTTGGAAGCTACGACTGGAATTTCCCCAGACTCGATCACCATGGCAACAAAAAAATCGATCCCACCTGTCTCTAGGAGCTGTCCCCAGCATCTTTTCAGACGTTGTTGTTGAATCTTATTTTAGAAACATCTTTGCGTCTCCTGCCGCGTGAGACGAAGAGTGTATTAAAACCGAGACAGTATGGATACATTGTATTTATGTTGACTTGATTTTCCTTGCCGCCGACGGTCATGGGGACAGACCAGACACTGTCTGGCTTTTGCAGGAAAATAGGTTCTAATGTTTCGCGTATAAACCCGATTTGTTGTTTGGATTCTATATTGTAACAATGCTTTCGAAACACTTTTGCTTTGGATGAAACATATAAAATGCTTTGAAAACTATTGCATTTTGCAGCGCTCGTAAATTGTGTTTTATGTTTTCGAAAATTTAACAATAAAAATTAAATACTTCTGGTTTTTTTTCTACACACACTGTTTAGAATTTGAAAAATTATGTGCATTAAAAATAAATACCCAATACCAAAAAAAAAAAAAAAAAAAAAAAATTAGAGTTGAATTGTAAATTTATTAGTTGGAAAAGTCAATGTATGTCTCTTGCATTGTTTCGCGTGTACCAATCCTTAAAATGGTTTGGAAAATACGTATAGTTTAGATTCAAACTTTAGAAGAAAAGAGTGTTTTGAAAAACTATATATTTTGTAACGTTTACAAATTGCAGCAGCGTTGCTTTTAAAAGCCTTCCTTGGTTCTACAGATGAGACAAAATGTATGAATTTTATCAATATTTTTTTCCCTGGGAATTACACGAGTTGTAATTGTAAAATCAAGTATATAATGTTCAAAAACAGGTTTTGGGTCATCGTCGCGAGCATATGCTAAATTCTTCGTACTCATGCACTGATTTTTTTTTTTCATTTTTTTTCATTTTTTTTCTTTTTTCTTTTTTTTTTTTTAGCAGACGATTGGCAATGGCGCTGTGTTTTCTTTTATCGGTATTGAAGCCGTTTTACCTGTTGTCCCTATTCTAATGAGGATTTTTAATTGAATGTCTCCTTGCATATTTAGCTGAGAATATTGGATAGTTGCCAAGCGTCCACACCTTTTTTATCCGTCAGAGAGTGATAAATATTCCATGCAGCCAGCTTATAATAATAAATAAATATATGTAATGACTATTATTTCAAGTTCAAAATAATTTTAAGTGCAAATCAAAGTTTGAAGCAAGAGCATTTTTATAAACTTTCAATACTGTTCTTTGAAATAAGGTTCATAAAGTTTTTTTTTTTTTTTTTTTGAAACTAGAAGGAAAAAATAATTTTTCTCCCTACTGGAACGCAGTTTTGTGCAGTTGAACAAACATTTTGTGTCAAATAATGTGCAATACATGTATAGAGCAACCGAAATCAAACCGGAGAAAAAACGACTAGCTTGTAGCATGTCTCTGTTTTTTCTGTTCTGTCTATGCCACAGAAAACAAATATCGATGTGTGAAGTTCATAGTGATGCACAAATGTGCTAATGGTTAAATTGCCATAACCGATTCTTTGTTCTACAAAAAATTGAAAATTCAAATTCATTGAACAAGTCTGTGCCCAAAAAAAAAAAAAAAAATAAATAAATAAAAATAAAATAAAATAAAAAAGGCTGTTGCTGGGGGGGGGGGGGGATCTGTTCCGTTCTACCCTTCCGTACGAAATTCGGAAAATAAGTACCCATAAAAGCACAGTTAATCGCATGGAACCGCGAAAACAGCATTTGTATGCTTGGACACATTTTTACGAGCCTATTTTTCTTCTGTGCACTCTCTCCACAACATAACGGCAGACCCTTCTTCCCTTATTATTTTCCCCGACCCAGGGGAAAAAGAGAGAAAAAAAAGGGAAGATCTATTGTTGACGCGCTTCCAGCACACGCGTGGCTTTCAGCCGGCACGAGCGAAAATGTTTTTTCCTTTTGCTTATGTCCATCTGGTGTACCGTTGTTCCAGGTTGTTTTTACTTTTAACCACTTACGGCTTTCACTCGGTAGGGATTAGTTCTGTTGCTTTTTATTTTCCAGTCGGCTGCTGGCCGCTCGGAAATAGTATTTTGTTGGCAGCAGGAAAAAAATCAGCTGTTTATATTTATTATATATTCAGTTATTTTTCTTCCTTTTCCTTTCTTCTTTGTTGAGTTCTATAACGTTGTTTTCTTTCGAGATTCCTAACGGCGCAGATGCTTTAGGTGAAAGTAGGTATTTTTAGCTTATTTTCCGTTTCCAGTTCTGTGGAAATTCAAAAGCCACGTCTACTAATCAAACTATACCGTTTTTTCCCAAAGCATTCAGTCTGTAAATTTACTCTTGGCATGTTGCACGAGATTGCTTTTTCACATCTGCAGGAAATAGAAGATAAAAAATGGCAAAAAAAGACTTTTTTGAACTAATGGAGAAACATTTCAAATTTAACTAATCAGTAGAAAAAAAGAAACCAGAAAAGGAGAAATATTTTGTGTATCATTCAAGTGCTCATTTACGTTCAAAAAGCTATTTGAATCCTTTGTTCTTTTGGATGTCTCGGTTTAGTCGAAGTTGATGAATAAAATCGATATATTTTCATTTTGATTCAAATTTTTTTTTTTTTTTTTCAATCATATGCAGGGAATCGAACGTGAATCGAAATTTGTTTGCATTGTTTACGTTCTGTTTAACTAACATTTTCGCATTTTTTTTTTTTTTTTAGAAGTTCACAAATTTTGTCGCATTTTTCATTTTTGACGTTTTGTTAATGTACTTTTCTCCAATATCTTATTTCTTTTTTTATGCGCTAGTAGACTAAGTATTTTATTTATAGCCAAAAAAAAAAAAAAAAAAGACATTATTAAGCCATTTTAGAATCCTACACGTAGAAGAGTTTCAAAAAACATATGAATATTATATCTTAAAAATCAGCAATAAGTTCCTTAGATTTCATGATGGAAATGATTTTAATCTTTTAAATTTAAGAATATTTTTAAAAGAAATATAATATCCTAAATGATATTTAAAATAGTGATTAATTTTCATGTGAAATTTACGCATTGGAACTATTTTTTTTAACTTAAAATCGCATAAAAGTTTCCTTTAAAGTGATTAAAATCAATGCTTAAATATATATGACATTGCATTTAAAAATTTAAAATATTGAGGTAAATCCTTATTGTTTTAGGGTTGCTAAAAGGGGGCGGGGGAAATGCTATCAATTTCTATTTTTAAATTGAATCGGTTGTTTGAAGAAGGGAACAAGCGCCAACACAATATTTTGGCGCCAACACGATATTCAATTTGAAGAATATGTTAGCAACGTAATATCATTTTATGTTTTTAATATAATAAGGAAGTTTACAGTTCTACCAGAAATCTATCAAATATTTTGGATAATTTTGATTTGTCGAGTAAAACAATATAAAACCAAGCAAAAGGTATATAATCTGCTATCTGGGTCATTCTTCAAAAAGTATAATTTTTCTGTCACACGCCTTTTACAGTAAAAACTTTACAGTAAGGAACAATTCATTTTACAATGATTTTAAATTTCATCAAATTATATCAATTTAAACTTGCCAACAATTTTTTAATAATAATTTTTATTTTAATACATTTTTGTTTCACAACATGTGAATTCGCAATTCCGTGGCATGTCACACACCTTGTGTGACTGTTTACGTTGCTTAATAAATTGTTTAATTAAAAGTATATACTTATTTATTTATTATTCCTTTCACAAGTGTCTCAAATACTTATATTTATTTTTTTAATATTGTGTTTTAGTTCGTTTTAGTAGGACAAGGAGTCATGTCACACAATAAATTCTCACCTCCGTTACCTAAACACAAAATGCCATTCCTCATTAACACGTGGAAGTAATGACATCAATTTTTTCTCTCATGATACAAGGGAGCCCCCTTGTTTATTTTCAGCCATAGTTGAAGTTGTGAGATTTTTGTCGAAAAACAAGAAGATAGATTTTGCTTTGAAAACTTAATGTGGTTATTCTGACTTTTCACCTCCGTGAACTTGAATTTCAGGGATGTAAATTAATGCAAAAAAAAAGACGAAGTGAACATGTTTTCATACGCTCAACATGTGCAGATTGTAGCAACGAAGGAAAAAACATTTTCCCTGAAAAATGTATCTATTAAGTCTATATTAACGGAAAATTCTTCACCTCCGCGAATCTCACCTCCGTGACAGACCCTAATCAATGTCATTATTTCTGAGGTGAAAATATATGATGGAGGGGAAATATATCAATAATAGGCATTCTACTAAAGTTATAAATTGCCAGTATATCCTCAAATTTACTAAATACTATTTTTAGCATACATTTGAAACTACTAAGTTGTGCTTTAATTAAGAGAGCTTAATATTATATTCCCACTAATCATCAAAATAGCTAATTGTTTGCACATTTAACAAAATTACTACTTTGATATTAAATAGGCCTCAATTTTCAAATATTAAAAGTTTTTTTTCACTTCTTTTTATTTCCCTGAACAAGGCATTTCTTTTTTTTTTAAATTTATGAGTAAAATAATTAGAGCTTAGCTCGGCCATTATTTATGGTTACTTGTAGTAGGAAACCTTTTTCATGTAAGAATGAAAAAAAAAAAAAAGAAAAAAGAAAAAAAAAAAAAAAGGTCTTGAAATTGAAAATTATTTACTTTCAAAAATTATGTTTTCTGGAGAATGACCCATCTACTATTTCAATACTGTTATGCCGAAATAGGAAACAAAAAGTAATAGGCAAAGTTAGCTCATTGAATGTATGCCCTATCTGTATGTATGTAGGCCCGTTAATAGAAAAAGTCTTTAAAACGGCATTATAAATTAGCAAATGCATTCTGTGTATGCAACTGAAAAAAAAAAGTTTAATATTTTTTCTGAAAAAGGTCACAATAGGGCATTCGAAAGTCGCGAAAGGAGAAAAAAAAAAGATTCATTAGAGAACAGGTGAATCAATAACGACAGAGTTTTCCTTTCCATTTCTGGGAAAGGGTTGAATGCCCGGCCAAAGCACAGTGACAGGAAAAATTTCGAAACGGACTCAAATATTAGTTCAGCGAAGGGCATTTTCGCAAAAGCATTGTTTTCCAGAACGGAGATTCGATTCGCCATGGAATTCGTGAACAGTTAAAAACGAAATGGCGCAAGTTTTAGTTAAATAGAACTTAACGTTGGACAATGGATTTAGACATCAATGGTTTAGATTCACTGACATCAATTCACTGATGGGTGCGATGCACTGAATAAAAACAATTTATTGAAAGGGAATTTTCAGAAAAGTCATAATTCAGATTGTTACAGTTGTAAACTTTAACAATGTGAAAATATGATTTTTATTTTAGATATAAAGCTATGAATCGTAATTAAAGAAACTCCATGGTGTCTATTAAAAGCTAAAATGTGGACAACGACAAAAACATAGTTAGAGTATTGATTTTCCATCAATTGGTTTAAAATGACTTAGAAAATATTTGAAACGTCATTTAGTTTTAACTGTAATCTCTTAGAAACACATTTTGAAATTGTCACCAGTATGGAAAAGAACTATTTCATGTCGTCCAGTCGATTATTGCAAACAGGTCCGCCGATAGCCAAGACGGGCCCTTGTTAGTTTGGTCGCCAGGTCCCCGCTCCCCATAAAACTTGCCAAATTACTGCTCCGATTTGGAGTCGGGCCTGTACAAGGAACGAGCCCCTAGTTTCCGACTAGATTGACGTGATCTTTCATCGGCTCTACGTAATTGCAAACAAATAATTTCTACTCTTTATTCTTCATTAGATGCTCATCGCTAGGCTATTCAATAACTTTCTTTTCTAAGTTATCATTAAGAGATACTCTGGTAGTTACTAAATGTTAAATCTACTAAATGTAATAGAGCAGTTCTTAATTTTCAATTAATTTTAACACCTTAAAGCAGAATAACGAAAGTTAAGAACTTCAATATAAATTTCATAGGGAAAATAAAGTTAGGTTTGAATATATCCTCTTAGACCTATTAACTTTTTTCCTGGACAAGATTGTTTTGTGGGAACCATAGATCTCAATTGTGGTAACGGAGTTTGATTCACATATTTTGAGTACAACGTAGTGATTGTGTTTTGGATTTAAAAAGACACTTAATTCAAAACAAAATACATGCTTTTTGTTTTTAAAGGGAAATAATATTATTTTATTTCTAAAGGTTGCTTCTTGGTTGCTTTTTTTTACTCTATTAAGGTTGTATTTTTGATATTACTTCAAATTATAATAACACATTTATAAGCATTAATAGTGTACAACTGTATGGCTTGTCATAGAACAAGAAAAACAGTCAATTTGCACAGCTATCGCCTTTTCAAAAACTTGTTTTTCACGTGCCATTCAATGCGAATATTGGCGAAATATGAAAACCCAACCAACAATTAATGCTGCCAAACATGTAAGAATGGTATCAAAATGGTTGATAGGTCACATCGTATTTGAACCTTACTTATCACCAGTGGTAGATGTGCCGCATCTTCAGAACCTCTGCTTTACGTAATAAATTTCGTAAACTGTTTGGGGCTACTGCAAAAAGCTATCAACCCTAAATGTATGCTAGTAAGACGACATTTAAACTTTGAGGCTCCTCCCAAGAAGATAAGCCCCATCTTACTGCCCCGCTCTTATCTCGGACAAATCGTGCCATGCTTATAAAATGTTTAAAAAAATGCTATTTCACTTTCGAAACCTTGGCCTGTACACCCTATAGGCCTCCTAACCTATGGGGCCGTTTTGGGACACGGACTCTTCGGAGGCCCCTTTAGAACCTAAACGTCCTGATGACTGACAAGAGTGTCCTTGGATGAAGAAGCCCAGAGGGGGCTTTGCAAGAACATTCCCAGGAACATTCACCCTGGTGTCTGGCCTTGAAGGCAAGGGATGATCGAAAGGGGCACCTGCCGGATCCACAGAACGTTTGGTCACCAGACGATTTTTTTAAAAACAGAAATTACGAATGGTTTCGACACGAAAAGTGTAGCACCTGGTTTTAATTAAAAAGTACCAGCTTTTTTGAGCGTTAGATTATTGTTTGAATTACAACAATGGCGTAGCTTGTTTCAGTTGAAATAGTTCGGAAAAAGTAATTCTTCGCGATAACTTTTAAGATATGAATTTAGCAAGAGGCGCTTTTAAGTCCATAATCATTTATGTCAGAGGTTTTCAAATTGGGTGACGCAGCACCCTGGCATGCCACAGGGGGAATCGAGGGCTGCCGGTATCAATATAAATACGTACATATATGAAATAGAGATAAGAGTGGGGTACCGTGAAAAAATTCTAATTTTACATAGCCGCCAGATAGAAAATTTTCATAGCCCCTGCTTAACTAGTACTTTTAATCGAATAATTTTGCTAACTTTGTAAATCAAACAATTTTGTTAGCAGTTGATAATCATGCGAACGTCTTGCAGATTTTATTGCAATGACATAATGTTTTTTTTTCTTTTTTTTGTCTTCCAAATTGTTTTTTTATCGGCTTATTTTGTTTACAAATGGAACCAATTATAAACTTGAGTCCAACACATCTCAGAATAACATTTTAATTTTTTCTTTTAAATTACTTCATATTTCAGCAGAAGTAATGAAAATTTTTTTTTTTAAAAAAAAATCTATTAGTATTTCTTTTACTACGACACAGTTCAGCTACTACTTACATTGCCAGCTGTCGGTCACTTTTTAAATGTTATTATAACTGTGAGACAGAATTATTACTTGTTACAGTGGCGCAGAGAGAGGGTGAAGGGAGATCATCCCTCCTCCCACACAGAGACTTTGGTTTTAACATATATTACCAATCCTCCTCACAGTAGGTAAATTCTGGCTGAACGCCCTGCACCTATATATCGGTCTCAGGTGTTGAAAATGATAGTTAATAAACAAAATATTAAATTCAAAACTGGGAATAGATAATTAACTTAAAAAAACCCTTGATATAATTTATTAATAAATGAAGCTTATTAAAAAATAAGAGCAAACAAAATCATGAAAGTACTCTTAAGAAACGAAGGAAACCAGAGACATTTAAAGAAAATGACTAAGAATAAACCACACTGGTTTCCTTTTCGCAACGAATTATTACGGAGTTATTATTTGATTTTGCCAAGTGACATTGCAAAATACTTATCTTATGCGTTATCAGCATATTATGCAGGTAACTAAGGTACGGCCTTGACCGATAGCAAGTTTTATTCACCTGCAGCTTACACGAGCGCTAATGCCGCAAGATATTTTAGCGTTTGTTTGCACAATTGCACCCGAATGTTCTTTAGAGGCATATGGAAAAAATGAATATCTTGGTTCAAGGTTGCAGCTTGGCGACTTTTCGAGCAGATTCAATATTTTATTTTATTTTCTGCACTTGATTGCATCCATGTGTTTAAGAGTACAATATTGCTCGAAAACTAATCTTACATTTATTTGCAACCCTTGAAAATTTTGATTTAAATTTCGACGGTGGTTCAATTTTATGAAATTGATAAGGAATATCAGATGAAGAAACAATTTTGCAAATATTCAGTAAATTATCGCCCATTAGCCAGGGCTAAAGCAGAAATACATGAAATACACCGCCAGCTCAGTTATTTCAGTCACTGACTGAGCTGGCGGTGTATTTCATGAATTTTGCAAATGTCTTAGTCAATGGCAGCTTCATTACGAAGTTTATGGAGCATCTACAATAGAGCTTATCTCGTAAATGTTATAGATTATATGTCGTGCCTCCATGGGTACTTTTTAAAACTATATTTACAGTAATGACTATTTTGTAAATGGTTTTTGATAATCGTTACAGGTAATGGGATAGTATTCCTTATAAATCTCTTCTCAAAGTTTATATGGAATACCAATAATTGAGGCAGTGAAAGTTTATATGGAATACCAATAATTGAGGCAGTGAGAAGCAAAGGGATGTAAGTGGACTTTATAAAGTTTCAAGTAAAACACGATTAAATTTCAGACCTTAGGTAGGCTTTAATTGAATTTTTTCCAAATCATGCTGTATAGCAAGCAGCACCTACTAGGGCTACTAATACCATGTCTTGCCCCAAAACAGAAGGGAGGTTTCCCTACCATTTGTACTGATTATCTCCAAATTTTTAATTTTGGCACTTACATCCCTTTGCTTCTTACGGCCTCAATTCATATTTATAAGTCAACAAAAGATGAGTGTTTCGGGCGCACAGAAGAGTTTTCGAGTAGAAACTCCCGTTCCCATGTACCATGATTTTAAGCCATAAAACCAGCCCTAGTATATTAACATATGTAAATGCAAACAGGGCTGCGGCGGAGTCAGAGAGAAAGTGACCGACTCTGACAATTTTAGAGCCTTTGACTCCGTTTTCTTTACCCCAAAATCAGTCCAACTCCACGACTCCGACGCTTGACTCCGTAGCCCTGGCAGGGTTGCGAACTCTGAGGTAAAATGACCGACTCTGGCTCTTGAAATTTTAAAGCCTGCGACTCCAGACTCTTGACTCCAAAATCCCCAAATCAGGCCGACTCCAACTTAACGACTCCGACTCCATGCATGTAAGGAGTGTATGCCCCTGTCCCAAAAAGAAAATTCTGGCAGCTATAACTTGTGCTATTTGACATTGCATTTGACATTAACATTGGAATTCCTAGACGTTCAATACATGAAACTGATTCTGGATACAAATGACTACCACTGAAAAATCATTACATAAAAACCACAGAAAATATGCATTTCCTAACGATACTTGTATTTGAGCTCAATCGTGAACTTCCTCAAGTCAATATGTTAAACCAACTCAGGGTGCAGTCGATGTCAATACAAAAAACCGTTAGGTATTGACATATGCACGTATGTTTTCTGCTTACCACGACATCCTCTCCAAATAAAGAACTCCACAGACCACAGTTGCGCCACCGTGTTTACATGACAATCAATAAAGCCATATCTAAGTCCACACCCAATAAAACGACCACTTTACAACTTCCCCTCAAAAATCCGCCCATCTGCGCAATAAGAAATAAATGTATTTCCTCCTCAAGAAAATTGAAGAAACGCGGTGAACGAACTCTAGGGGCTTCTGGTCAGAAAATGAGGGATTTCCGAACATTCGAATCATACCAGAACAAAATCGAACAGTTCTAAGAACAAACAGGATACAAGAACGATTCCAATCCACGAAATCGGTTGCTTTTTCCTACTTTGTACTAAGATGTTTATTTGTTTGTTAAGGGGGAGGGGGCTGGGTTTCCGGCCGAATGCCTAAAGAGAGGGAGAGTTGTAGGGACGATGTACTCCAAGGAGGGTCAAGGCCCTCTAAGGTTTTCCTCCTACTTCCTCCAGACGATTTTTTTCCTAACATATAGGAAGAGAAAAATGGAATAATTGAGCTGTCAGAAAGAAATGAGAGGGACTAAGCTAGAATTACGGGAAAATTTCCATTCGCAAGTTTTTATATTCCTTTTTTCACAGGAAATAAGAAAATTTTTGGACTGCATGATAAAAAAGTGAGATTTTTTTCTTTGTATAATAATGCAAACAATCTTACTTGTTCACAAATATAACTAGGTATATATTTTTAAAATTCGTTGATTTGTAATGGTATTATAAAATTTAAAAGAAAAATGTTTAGTTTTGTATGGATAACAAACAAAGCATAAAACATATTTTACGTTATAACAATAAAAGAAATTACGTTGAACTAAAAAAAAAACCCTACCACCAGAAAGATATTTTCAGAAATGAATACCTTTATATATAAAACTTCAAAATTTGAAAACAATTAATAGGATTTAAAATACTTTGTTCTTTGAGATTTGCTTCACCCAACTTTATTTATTTTCCTATGAACTGAAGGTTTTTTTAAAAAAATAAATAAATTTAACAATAAAAGTCTGTGAAAAAAAAAATGCTTGAAGTTTTTTTGATGATGCAGATAAGACAAAACAGCTTTGAAATACACTCTATAATTTTCGCATACTTATTCGTGCTACTTATTAATTTGTTGTAGTAACTTTAGTAATTGTTTTAATAATTTGTTATACAAACATTGCAAAAATAACTAGTTAGGATTTTTATGTATCCACTCTACTTCACCTATGCATAAATCTACACATCCTGCAATCTACTTTTCTCTTACATTTGCTAACTATTTTGTACATTATTTTTTTATTTCCAAACTAATGAATTTAAAAAATGTATATAAATATTACTGTCAGCAATTTTTTCATTCGCAAGTATTATTTTATTTATTTAAGAGAGATATTAAAAGAAACAGAGAAAAAAATGCAGAAACTGTTGAAACAAAAAAACATCAGTACAGATTGAAAAAAAAAATAAATAAATATATAAAAAACAAAAGTGGTGGTTTCAAGCATCTCAAGATACTTTGAACACATTAAAAATTTCTTCAGTGTTAATTGGAGAACAAAAGCAAAAGAACTAACAAGCTAGAGAAGATAATCATCCAACCCCCAGTTTAATACACGCTAAATTTGTCAGTGTTTATTTGAGACCAAAAGAAAACTAACGAATCAAACTAAATAAAATAGAGAAGATCCTCATCTGCTCCAGTTTGATACACACCAAATTTGTAAACCAAAAGAAAACTAACAGGCTAAAGAAGATCCTCAACTAGCCGCCAGTTTGATAGACAACAAATTTGTAGATCAAAAGAAAACTAACAAACTGGAGAAGATCCTCAACCAACCCCCAGTTTCATACACACCTAATTTGTCGTGTCAACTGGAGAGCAAAAGAAAACTAACAAGCTAGAGAAGATCCTCGAATAACTCCAAATTGATACACAACAAATAGATAGATCAAAAGAAAATTAACAAGCTAAAGATTCTCAACTAGCAAATTTTCCGGCAACCCCCCAAATTTTCCGGCGTTAATTGGAGATCAAAGGAAAAGTAACGAGCTAGAGAGGATCCTAATCTAGCCCACACACACACCACGAAAATTGCACACATTCGTCCACACAAAACGCCAATATGAGCATGACCCAACAGGAGCCTCTTAAATGACGTTCGAAAAATTTTATCTTCCGCAGAAATCCCCAAATGAGACAAACGTTTTCCTCATCACACTATATTGCATCATCGAAATCAAAGCAATAATTTATCGTAGAGGCCCCTCATCTTTGAGAAAAACATCTTCCAGAACATTTCGCCAGAGTTCAACGACACCCGCCCGATAAGCACAACCCAGAGAACTACAAACTTCCACGACTTCCTTCCACGAAAAACTCTGCCCTCATCGCCGCCCTAACCTTTCACCTTCTTCGGATTCCCCCCACACACCAGCCGAATGTCCTCTCATCCACAAAACAAAAGAAGCGACGCCGCATGTGTGTTTGTCCCGGCCACTTAAAGACATCTCTGTTTATGGCAACAAGAAGACAGTGTTGTCCGGTCGCCTGTTCGAGCTACTTTTCCACCACTCGTTCGGCTCATCCCCCCTCCACCCATCTTTCTATTCCAGGTGAGTTCAATAACCGAGGAACCTTGAAAATTCGGCACTGGCCTGGAGACAAAGTTTTCCCCCACTTCACTTCGGGCAATGTGGTACAGTTCATTGACAGGAAGAAAAATGTGTGTTTAATCGTTGGGATGGGAAAGGATGAAATGTGGTTCAAGTTTTTCTTTTAATGGTTTTAATAAAACCATTAGTTACTGGAACGTTTTTAATCTTGATGAAAAGTCGTGCAGTAGAATTCACTGCTTGTTATATGTCATTGGCCTTATGTGTGTATAAATATGTACATAAGTGACCAGGGGCGCTCCGAACTTAAATTTTTGGGTGAGGAGAAATTCCCAATTTACTGAACGAAACTCCTAGTTCTACCAAATGAAACATCTGATGAGACTTCAGACATCAATAAATTTAGCACATTTTACAATTTAAAACAAAGCATTGAATTGTGATATTGCCATGCTGTCTGTAAATTTTCCGAACTGTCAAACTAAATTTGCCGAATAAGGAAGACATTTTCAGGAAGTCACAGTGACATCCGTCGACTTCCCATCGGGGCGCCACGGTCTGGAGTTCCCGTAGCTGAGTGGCCGAGCTTGCCTGCGCGCAGTACAGGAGGTCGTGGGTTCGATTTCCACTGGTACTCTGGGTGTTATTTCCTTTCTCGTGTGGTAAATTATTCTTGTCTTATCTTATTAAGTCTAACTTCTCAAGGGAATGGCACGGAATCTTTCGTTAGTGTTTGTTAATTATATACTAGTCAACAACATTATGAACTTACCATTAAAGAACTTAGAATTTTCTTTTGGGGAACAGGTTTGTCTTACCAGGCTAGAATTTCCTCCTGAGGGGGGATAAAAACAGACCTTACAAATATAAACATTAGCGTACTAGGTTTGGGAATGTAGGTTAAAGCAAAGCGTTCTGGAGAAGGGCTTAGTTCCCAAGTCCTTCTTCGCTGAGCCAATCGAATGAAGATTTAAATAAAAAGTGATTGCGAATTCTAAAATGTCATTCTGAATTCGAAGGAAACTCTAAAATCTCAATATGTACTGCTTTACTAGAGATACGTGGTTTTAAACAGAGAGTAGCGAATAATACTGTATAGTTATATTAGCCCATGGTTCCCAAGCTTTTCTGACTCGCGTCACCCTAGTCCATCCCAATCATATATGCATACCTACATTGATACCGTGAGCACTTAGCAGCTCCCCTCGCCACTCCCTGCGACACCCCAGGGTACCGCGGTACCCAGTTTTGGAACCCTTGTATCAACCTATTTAAATTTTTCCACCGCAATATTTTTCCATAAGTTCACTTTCATTATGCATATATTGCACATCAGTGTGGAACAAAATCCGTTGGGATTTTTTTTTTTCCTTTTTGCAACGTTCTTTCCGAAGAAAAGAATGTCTTTCGCTCTAATCATAAACATATGGGTATTTAATGATAATTCGCTTGTTATTCTTCAATCAATCAAAGTTAGAGTGATTAAACGTCAGATTTTTTATTGATTTGAAACATGACTTGAAATGTAAATTTTCAGCTTGTAACTAGTCCAATTGTTGACCGATAATAGCTAAAATCAAGTACACCTGGTGCACGAAAGCACTTTATTTGAGAAATCACTTAGGTATAGATCAATAAATTACCTGTAGAATGACATGTGAAATGCAAAATTTTGGTAAAATAAAATTAACAAAGATAGCATTTTTTAAAAATTAAATTGAATCACTAAATTCGTACAATATAATACCAAAGAATTTATGCCTAAATGATGAGAAAAATTAATTAGCTTTCTTATTCAGGGGGGTGAAATAGTGTGAACCGAGTGTCCTGCAACTCGTTCCAGAAAAATCGACGTAACCTCGCAGAAATACCCGACCAACAGGTCAACCACCTCTACAGCAACCGCAACCTAAGTACGAATGGCTGCAAAGAAGAGAGAACTGCCCATCCACCCTGAAAAAAGAATATCAAGGGGGAATCGAACAAGAGTAAAGAATGAGAGAAAAAGAGAGGGAGGTGAGAAATGGAGGTCAATGCCCCATTGAGGAAGTCCAGGTTTTGCCATCATGTAGGTGATCTGCGAAATCACCTGCTTTTTTATTATTCTGAGATTGGGGGAATCACGTGCATATTAGACCAGGAAGGAGCAGATGCCACGTGACCAGTGAAAGTGCATCCCCTTTAGAAAAGATCACGCGCGACGGATTAATGGAGTTAAGAAGGCAGTAAACGCTGCTCTTGGGAACTAATTTCTCGAAATCTGATGATGAGAGAACTGAAAATCCCCTTTTATACACCGGATAAGAATTTATATTTCTTTTGGCGTAGAATGCGTTTTATCACGGGAACGGCTCCACTAAGATGTATACACTAAGATGTATGCTCGCCTTGAAAACTTTCAAAGGGGCAATGACCCCCATGGGTTAAACAGGCTGCATCGTATTAGAATATAATTTTTAGAGATGATTCACACACAATATTCAGTAATAGGAAACATGTTTTGAGTTGTTGGTTAGTAATTTATTGAAAATAAAGGTTTTTAGAACAAAATTCGAAAATAGTTTACGAAAACAGAGTGAGCTCTTGGCGGTTTTTCTTGAAAAATTGGATCATTTTTTGTAGCGCCACTCTTTTTTGTGTAAAAAGTTTGACTCTCACTGACACACCCTTTTATGTGCTCGTCCTGTCGACAGGGGCACCCCAAGCTTAAATTTTTGGGAGAGCGGAAATTCTCAATTTGCCTAATGAAACTCCAAATTTTGCCGAATGGAGCTCTAACTTTCGCCGAATGATGAAAATTTTGCCAAATGGAACTCCAAATTTCGCCGAATGCTGATTTTTTTCGTCGAATCGTCAGACAAAATTTGCCGAATAAAGAAATTTGTCGGAGGTCAAAGTGATCTCCCATGACCCCTCATCAGAGTGTCCCTGCTAGTAGAAAAATGTGCAATGCATATTTTGATAAATTGTTTAATTTACGAAAGTCCCATCCAGCGTGATTTGAAAGAAAAAAAAGAAATAGGTTTTTCTTCGTCGTTAAGTCTTGACACGTACAAAGCTGATGCATAACACCTCGTGATTACCAATACTTGATGAAGAAATTAATGCAAACCTAAAACATAACGTCACGGTGTATCTGTTGTTTCCAGTTCTGACTCATTACGAAATCGTCCTTTTTGGAGAACATACCTGGCCCGAACACTCACCTATCCAGAACCCGCAGGGGGGAATGTAAGAGTGTTGAAACTAAAAAGACCTTCGTCTATAAGTAGCTGCAAGCAGACGGGGCCAAGACCTTGGTTACGCGTTCAGCTGCAACTCCACCTTCACAGTGTCTCCAATTTTTCTCCCAAGGTGGTGTTGTTTTACATTGACGCACGGCCACAATGACGTAACATTTTCTCGAACGATGAAGGTCGGTTTGGGGGGGAAAGTCAGCGAAAAAAGGAATATAAATAAATACGGAGAGAAAAGGAAGGGTGGAGGAGGCGTTTCGCTGAAATTGTTTGGAGGTCAGACCAGATGCTGTTTGACTGAATGCAATGTTTCGTAACAGCAGATTAGGACATCATTATTCACAGAACGGCGGATAGAGGAAAAATACTGATGATTGTCATTTGGTAATAATGCGCTTTAAACAGCTGCTCTGGAATCTGGCAACGAGAATGAGTCGTCATTAGAAGTGGCGAAAAAATCCTGACTTAAACGTTTTTGCTTCTAAAAAAATGCATCTAAAATAGAACAGATTGAAATTTTTATCAAAAATCTTTAGTAATTAAATTGCATCTGTAAAAAAGGGGTGGAGGGGAAGGGCTATTTTTTTTGACACCAAACAATGAAGAAGAAAAAAATAAACAAATTAATAGATAAAAATACTTCATTGCACCCAGAGCCGACAAGAGGCCATCATGTCGGCCTTGTCGGAAACTAGGGATTCGGCTCGGAATCGGAGAAGTATAAATTTGGAAAGTTTTAGAGGTGGAGGGGGGGCCGGCGACCAAACTAACAATGGGCTCCGCTTTGGCTCTCGGCAGCCCTGATTGCAACATCAGCAATCTTTTCGTTTGAGGACATACATACGTTAATGGCGTATTACTTTGAATAATTTCGCTAATATTCATTCTCTTGAGCCGGGGTGCCTAGTTCAATGGCGCAAATCCCCCCCCCCCCCCGAAAAAAATTTTTCTTGATCCTGCTTCCCTTTTTTTATTTTAGCTCTTTTTTTACATTATTTTTTCTTTAAATATTTTTTATTTACTTATTTATTTATTAATTATTATTATTATTATTATTTTATAAGAAAAGTTCTGTGCTACGCCAATGACATACCACATACAAACACACGCACACAAACTAAATAAATAAATGAAATAAAATTTAAACATAATAAAATAAAATCAAATAAAATAAATAATTTATATCAAAAATAAACCAATAAAAATTTAGAAAGAATTTAAAAAACCCTCATTCCCCCAAAACAAACTTGAATGGTGCCAACTTGCACCATAATCCCCCCCCCCCCCCGCTCTTGAGTTTTGTTTCGCATATCCATTGAAAAAAAACATTTATTAATGTTTTGCATTCAAGTATTCAGCTTGAGATAATTCATCTCGTTTTGATGTGCTCCCTTTTCTAACAAAAACAAACGAAAAAATTTGAATTTTGACATCTGGAATTCATATTATGTTTTTCGCAATCACGAGTGTGTGTATGTATGTAGGCGTGTGTGTTTGTGTAGGTGTGTGTGTATATGTGTATGTGTGTGTGTTTGTATGTAGGCATATGTGTGTATGTGTATGTGTGTGTGTTTGTGTGTAGGCATATGTGTGTGTATGTGTTTGTGTGTACGTGTGTGTATGTATGCGTGTAAGTGTAGGATATTGACGCAACCTGGAGATGGATTTCGCTAGAGGAGCAGCATCGTGAGGAGCCGGTCGACGGTGATGCTGCAGAGGGTGCTGGCGGGAAAATAAAATGATAGCACATCAAAACAGTCTAATGAAAGCAAGAAACAATCGTGATTGCTCAAAAAAAAAAAAAAAAAAAAAAAAAAAAAAAACGCTTCAGAATACATTAAAAATATCGTTTGAAATTTTCAAGCATCAAACATTAAAGTTCGTTGTAATATCGTTTTCCAGAAGCATAAGTGACCAAGAAATAAATAAAAGGGTTTCTAGGGAAAATGCTGAGTGAATTTGAAGGTTTTACATTCACGTTAAGACTTAACCAATGTTGAATAGCAAACTTTCACTTCAAATTTTAACTAGCGCTGGGGTGACATTTAATCTCCATATATTATTGTTTATCCCACCTCCTGGAAAAAAAAAAAACATCGATCCTCGTATCCTGAGTATCTTCCGGATCGAATGTTTATATTGGCTGTAAAAGTTTATGTGTAATTTCCATTCGTTTTGATTTCGTTACATGTTGAAGGCGTGTTCTGAGACAAAATGGAAGCATAGCAGTGTTTGATTCAGGAATAAATAAAGAATATTTAAAGAACCATTGGAAGTAAAAGAAGGAAACATAGTTGGTCAAAAAATGAAGCAATGTGAAATATATCCAAGAAAGGAACAAAGAACAAATTTCTTGTGTGAAATATCTTCAGTATGCTGCAGTTGTTATTTGCAAAGCCAGCGAATCTGATGGCACAAAATTGATTTCAGGTGATGATGATAATAATTTTATTCGCGTTTCCAAACAGTGTTTAAAAAGTATTTTATGTCCTTTTTTTAGCTTGGAATGGTAATCACATTTGAGTGGATCAATCAGTAATTAAAAAATTTAAAAAAAAGTATCTAAAGTGCATTTTTCTATACTTTACTAATAACCATGTATACATTTCAGTTTAAACAATGGTAGATTTTATTAATTGCATGCAACATAATAATATAATACACCAACTATCCACGAAGAGTTAGAGTGAAAAATAATAATACATATTTCAGTGCAATTCTGTCTTAATAAAACATCTTCGAAAAATTTGATGGTTGTATGATAATTTTTAAAACCAATTGCAAAATTAAGAGACACTTAAAAAAAATCAATAAGAGAAATTCTATAAACTAAACAATTTTATTTTGTTTTAAAACTATGCATTTATTAACATTTACGATGAAGACTTCGCTCAACATTTTTTTTTCAAAGCATGAGATTTAGTTGTCTCATCACCATTTTTTATATTTTTCTTTCAACTATTCTTTTTTAGAGCCCATTGCTGAAGCTACTGCGTCAGTTGGCGGAAAACATAAATAAATAAACGCCTCAAAGGGCTAAGAAGCAAGAACATTTTGACACTTATTCATTGCGCAAGCGAAGATTTCTTCAATTCGATTGTAAAAAAATACAGCAGTAATTCTTACGTAAAATTAGATTTTCCATATTAAAAGAAACGATATATTTAGTTAAAATCTAATGTACTACGGATATTTAACAACCTGCACGATTTAATATTACCTACTTCAGTATAACCTAATTAGGTTACCTACTTCAGTATTATTAACACTTGAATAACAAAAAATCCTTTCTACTGAAGACATCTTTATAACAATCCCAACTACAGATCCGTATTAAATAGTTCTCTTTAAAGTTTTAGTCACTGCTTTGTTAGACACGTGACTAATCCAATTTTAATCAGAAATCCTCGGATTTTTAAAAAAATAAACACATTTTCCTATTAATTGCAATTAAATCAAATTATTTGGGGGTGGTTCTAATTTTTACGAATTCTTTTCCCTGAAACATCTTTAAATTTATTTCCTCTTGTTTTTGCTCTTAATTGGTAAAGTTTTTATTTTATACAACGCAATAATATTATGTTGCACTTTAACTAAATGATAAAATTTTAAGCTCAAAATGATTGCTGAAAAACGTAAACTGATGCCCATTAGCAAACGATGCCCCATTATTTCCCGACCAAATGAATCGAATTGTATTTCTTCGGCTCCTCAACAATAATACCCAGAGTGTTCTATCCCATTCTAGCCCACACACTCGCTGTTTTTCCCATCTCAGCTTGCTTCCACGAGAAGGATCGGTTGCCATAACAACCGACGAGAGTCAATGTAGGTCAAGTACATTGACACCGAAGTCGTACTGGAGTTTTGAGTGCGGCCATATCCGATAGGTGGCGCTCGATAACAGAGGCTGTTCAGAGCAGATCGATATGGAGCTTGTAGCAAACGTTGAAAATCGCTCAATGTATGCAAAATTATCGATGATAGAAAACACCAGCAATGAGATAGGAAAAGGTGAAAACAATTCTGTTCTTTTTTTTTCAGACCTAAATAATTAAATAAGATAAATAAATAAAGAATGAATGCCTCTGAATTTTTCTCGTACGAAAAGGGTTTAATATTACTATTTTATATAGATTAATTGAAAATTTTTTGTCTAAGAAATTTCAAAAATTACATAGTTTTTTTGTAGAAAGACTATCATTCTATTTATAGTACAAAATGCTTATGTTTTTTTTGGGAGGGGGGGGGCATCATTTCGTATAGAAAGAGTATCAGAGGGTATATATGGAAAAACTACGTGTACCCTGGGGAGGGGGGGGGGGGGTCCCGGAGGTGGAACTTCCATCCACGTTTTTTTGGGGAAGCACAATGCCCCAATCAGGCGCTACTTTTTAAAATAGTCTTTATTTTTCAAAAATTTGTATTTAAAAATAAAAAAAATATTTTATTTAAGTGCGGAAGGTGTACAAAATATCTCTAAATACATCTCCTCCAATAAACATACAAAAATTTGATAAAATTAAAAAAAAAAAGCAAAAATAAACACAAGTGAAATAATAATGTAAAATAATAATACGAGAATTTGATATAGACAATTACAAAATCATTGGAAGTACTTCTTCGAAGCTTTCGTCGCTGCTATTATCCCTCCCCTCCGTAACTTTCCCCTCCCCACACTTAAAAAAAAAAGTGGAGGATGCGGAAAATTTTTACACAACTTCCTTACCATTCCATTCCTACACTCCAGAGCTTCTAGCCATAAGAGTTTTTCCTACCACCAGAAAAAACTGCCTACAGTGGCCTTCTAAGCATTTAGGACTTTTGGAAGCTCAAAATTTGCGTCAAATAAAAGCAGAATTGGAACAATAAGAGAGTAGAATACAGTATTAAATCCTCGAGAAAGGCCGGCAGCTGTAGTCATACGGCTGTTAGTCCGGCAGCCGTAGTTTTCCATTTGACTAACCTAACTTTTAAGGGTGGATTTCGGGATTATGCAGAAAAGCTGGAATTATGAACAACGCTAAATTTTAACAACTTGCTAATTTTTCTAATATAATTATCAATCCTCTCTACAGATCATGAATCTATCGTAACTATATCACTTTGTATGAGGATCGGGATATTATAACACATCCATACGCGGATTTTTAAATCAGCAGAATCATAATTGAAAATCAGACAAACATACGTTTCATTTCTCACGCGTATTTTCAAGCTTTTTTCTTAAAGTAAAAATTTAGCGCTGGGAGAAGGGGAAGGTTGAGGGGCATTAGAATAATTTCATCCTTCTAAAACTAGTTTTTTTTTAAATGGAATTTATTAGTATTATAGTCTTATAATCTTTTCGTTTGTTTCATTCCTCTAAAATGAAATTTGCTCCTTTAAAAAACGTCAAGGAGTATTTTTACGCTTTGGAACAAACCCTAGTAATATCTCTGATGAGGATAGGTCCCACATGAACCTACAGGTCTCTTGAATTTTCTTCTTTTATCACCTTATTTACTGCGAGATTTTAGCATATGATGTAAAGCAAAATTTTTGATTGTCCTTCTCAACTAAAAGGGTAACAAGGTTTAAAAATTTTATCTGAAAATGGCGCTATCAAAAAGTAGCGATAAGTAGTTCATTGTACAGAAGTATGTAATAAATCCAGCACAAATTTAAAGGGGAAAAAAAAAGATGTGCAAACGACCTATTAAAGTGCGTATGCACAAGATAAAATGTCAAAAACCCGGGCAATAGATATCGGTCGTTGGGATGAGGGGGAAAAAAATCTGACTTTCATAGAAAAACAATTGCAGCTGCTGAGGGTTAATGCACCATTTTTTTTTTTTTTTTTTGTCCCTCGGTTTAATAAACTGATAGTACGCCTCTTCAGTTCACTTCAACCATGTGTTGAGTAACGAAGATAGCTTTAAACTTTGGCAAATGTGCTTGTTGCTAAGGCTCTTTTTTATTAATCATGAAAGAGTTTTCTAGAATGCGAAACAAAAAGTTTTAAATCGCAACCAGCATATGCAAGATTTGAAAATACAGCCGTTCAGGGTAACTTTGTGACTAAATTTTTCTATTTTAAACTGACCCACTCTCATATTTTAATATTTTCATTGTATTGGTTGTTATTAAACGGAAGAAAACTCCAAAAAGTATAGTATAGTCATCCAACATTAAGAAAAAATAATTATTAAATCAATTTATAATGAATTGTTAGTCTTGTCCATAGCTATCATACCATTTAGAGCAACTGAGCTACGTCACAAATAGGATACAAAATAAAAGTTGATTCTTCAATAACATTATGAAACGCATGTACTTACCGTGGGATTACAAGATTAAAATTCAAAAAAATCTTTAACGTATTTGTGAGTAGCGTTAATCGTCACTGCTATTAACAAAATATAACTCTGGACTATACACATTCAAAAATTAATAGGAATTTGTTACACTCAAGCCTCAAAAATATTTCGCCCATTCCTTTTTAGAAAATGTTTATACAAGCACATTTACAGGTCGGCAACGAAAATTAAAAATAAAGAAATAGATAATAAAATAACTATTAAAATAGTTTAATCTTAGCGGAAAAAAAAGAAATCAGATAAAGACATTAAATGTTTTATAGCTTTAAGGAAACAGATAAATAATTAAAATAAGAAAAATGAGCAAAAGTACAGTTCATTTTTAAAGTTTGGAAAAAAAAGTAAAATTCTTTGATAAATTGGTTGAGGATAATGACATGCAATTTAATCTTAAAAACAAAAATGACTGAATTAAGATGTAGACGTAAAAAATGTGAAATATTTTGAGTTTTGTGTACCTGTATGCTGCTGATTTTATTTTTAAGTAACAGAAGTGCAGGAGAAACTTACCTAAAAAGGAAAAAAACAATATTAGGGAATTGTAAAGTACCGATTAAAAAAACAATAAGTAAAAATACACGTTACTTACAACGCGTATCCATACTAATAAAGCGAACGTAATACAAAATAGGATTAAAAAACTAATTAGGATGAACTCCTATAATTAAAATTTTATTTTTAATTAATAAATATAACTTCTTTACTCAAAACAAAGTAAATTAGCTTGTTATTTTTTTAGCAATTATTTTGCAAAGCTGAAAGAAAACCCTAATATAAATCATACTTGAATAAATCTCAGCTTGGAAATCATGGAGAAAGACGTGTTAAAAGAAAATTTCCAACAGAGATAAAACGAGGGTACTTGAATCGAAAAGGTAATGGAATAGTTAGATTATTTTATTTATTTATTTGTTTATTTCTTTTTCATTCCATTTTTTTACTTTCTTTCTTTCTTTCTCTTTTTTTTTTTTTTTTTTTTGACGTTTCTCTTCTGTTTACCTCTTCAACTTATGTCGCTACAGACATAGAAAATACACCACCACACTTATAACAAATGTAGCTATCCATGCACAGACACACGAACGTATGTATATATAATCTCTCTCTCTCTCTCTCTCTCTCTATATATATATATATATATATATATATATATATATATATATATATATATATATATATATCAGGGTGGGAAGGGGGGCGCAGTCCGCTATGGGTAACCTCCTTCCGGGGTTGGGGGATGACTGACAAACGATTTAAGAGCTTATAAAAATATCAATGCTTCAATTATGAAAATTTCTCCCCAAACCCCCCCAATTCGTCAATTTTCAACGAAAACGAAATCAAATCGCATAATTCAATCAAAACGCATAACATTGCGGGGAGGGTTTACATATCCGTCTAGGGTCTGAATATTGTATAATCTTCATATTTGCATTAAACGTTAAAAGATTTTTTTCGAAGGGGGGGGGGGCACTAAACCATAAGTATCAATATTTGTAATACTATTGATACCATATTCTTTTTTCACTTCTGAAATCATAAGTATCAATAGTCATACCAAATTTCGTTTGCCACCTAATAAACATGCGAGAAACGTTTATTGTTCCAAAGAGTTAAAATTGAAAATTCGTATTCTTTTCAGGGATTTTTGTACCACTATTCGCATCGCACAACTTTGAAAATATGTGTGAGCAAAACTCAGTTTCTAAAGAATGTAGATACATCATGGTGAAAAAAAGTGGTGAAGCCTAATTTTATTTTCTGAAAGAGGACTATTAAGAAATTTCAGCAGTGTAAACTGATGAAAGAAAATTTTAGTTTCTAAAGAAGGACAATACGAAGCTTAGGCACCAAAAAAAAAAAAAAAAAAAAATCCTTATTCGGCAAATTGTCTGACGATTCGGCGAAATTATCATCATTCGTTAAAATTTGGAGTTTTGTTCAGTAAACTTAGAATTTCCGCCCTCCCAAAAATTTAAGTTCGGGGTTCCCCTGGATGAAAATAAAGCAAATAAGTAGTGAAAACTATTTCGTACGCAACAGCAAAAAACATTATTCTGAATAGTCATTTTGTAATGAAAATTATCTCGGAAAAGAAATAAAAATAGCTTTTGATGGATTTCGCTCATAAGCGCAATCTTGCATTTTATTCATAAAAACAAATAAATAATATAGGAAACAAAGCTCTGCGGGAATTCTTATGGTTTCAGAAGCTCTATTTTTCGAATTAAACAATAGCTCATCACTCTCCGCATCAACTGTGAGAGAGCAGCGGCCATTTTCTGTGAACGACGTCACTTCGAAACAGAACCTCGCGCTCTTCTTCATCTGCTTGGTCAAGGCCAAGGGCACGCAAGAGCTGCCAGCGAAACACCCGGATGCCTGGCTGAGCGACGAGACGCCACTTTTGGCAGGAAATCATCATGCGGGTGATTTCAACCGGCTATGTGTTTCATTGTCTGAAAGGAGATAAATGTGCCGATGTGGTATAAGAATATTCCTTTATGAACCGATGAAATTATTGGTTTAAATTTGAAATACTTTTCTAATGTTGAGAGATGTTTTATGTAATGCTGTAAAATTGTGTTTCTTTTTTATTTATTTATTTTAAGAAATGAACATCAAAAAATAAAATAAAAAAAACGAAAAAACCCTTTCGAATTTTCAAAATTAATTTGAATTCTGAAATTTTTAATTCAAATTATGTTTTTCGCAATCACGTGTTGCGACAGGACCCCACTCATTGGTTACTACCCCACTCGCTTGTTTCTAGAAACGGTTCCTGTCCCTCCTCTTGGTCGGTTACGTGTGTTTAGTTGTGTATACGTAGGCTTGTGTGTGTGCACGTTGGCGTGTGTGTATAGGCGCGTGTGTGTATGTGTGTGAGTGTGTATGAACGTGCATGTGTGTAGAACATGGACGCCACCGACCAGGAGCAGCGACTACCAGGGACATTGCTTAGGATCAGAGGAGCCGCGCCTGCAGAGGGCGGTGGGGTTGAAAAAGGAACCGGACATCAAGGATGGTCAAGTGAAAACAATTAGCATTCGTGATTGCTCAATAAATAATTTTTACTCAGATTGAATAAGAACTTTTTGCCTCGTGTAATTTCAAGTTAACGATAACAGTATAGACGTAATAATAATGCCTAAAACTATTCTTATCAAATTTCAAGCTATTTAAAAAAAAATACTGCAGTATGTAAGCAGTAAACCAATACAGCTTTTGCAGTTAAAATTCTCAGCCATAAATTGTGGATGTATGCTCTGTTAAGTGAGCTCTTTATTGCCCAGGGCACTTAACTAAACCGTAGGTATGACAGAGGTATCCATCTGGGTGGGGGAGGGTCATGGCGCAGACTGCACCATTGAAATTTATAGGGGAGGGGTGTTTTTCGGGTTTTTTCAGGAAGGGGGGAGGGGGTTTCGTGATATTTAGGGAGTGCGTACTTGCTCTTAAGAGGGGTGGGGTGGGGGGCTGGGTATGAGCACCACAGAAATTAATGAAGAAAATATTGCAATGTGTATTTGTTCGTTCTTTCCTTTCTTTTAAACTATTGACGAAAAAACAAAATACTACAGTACATCCTCTGGTGAGCATTTGAGGTTATAAAGGGTCTGTTCAAAATACTTCCTTTGTCTTTACGGGACGTTTCCATTGCAATAATGCTCTCTGCTTCAACCTCAATTATTAAAAAAGAAAATTTCTATACAAACTATTCGTGAAATATTTAAATAGTTGCGAAAAAAAAAAACCATTTGAATTATATAAAGGATGTTTCAAAACTCAAAGTCAAAAAATTAAAGGGTGATAGATGAGACCTGAGACATACAAATCCACAAATAGTTCGGTTCGTAAAATAGAAATGGCTGCCTCCGTTCTACTTGCAATGACATGGATCACTTATCAAAAACGAAATTCAAGAAAACCGACGTCGGTTAAACGAGGTTCCGGTAAAAAGGGTTTCGGATAATCAAGGTTCTACCACATTCCCCCCCCCCAAAAAAAAAGAAAAACCCTTTAAAATTTAACTTATTTTCTTCACAGTTCGGTTGAGAAGCAAGCTTTAAAATTCAAATTCTTAGAAATCTGCTTCATTTTTGGCTACGCAGGCATTTTTTGGCGAGTGTGAGATTGTGTTGCCATACGGAGCTATCAGAAAAGTCACCTTGCCCGTGCTCTTCGAGAAGAAAAACAGAAAACATATCGATTTTTGCCATAAAAACGGCTGAATCGGATAAAGATATAGTTCAAGGTTATAGGCCCGGCTAAAGATAGTCTCGTATCGATTTTATCTGAATTTAACAAATGCGCAATTTTTAGATGGCGGGTTTTTTAGAGAGGTGTTGCATACTAAAGCAGCGAAGAAAGATTAATGTTTCAAAAGATACTAAGTTTCAATTTGTAATATCTATTTATTGATACGGTTGTCGGTACTTGATGAGTGAATAAAGAGTAAGATTTTTCTTTAAAGAATATCTTGTCTATTTTAATATTGTGTTCGCAGGGAGAGAAGAGAGATTGCAATAAGAATTGCGGTTGAAGTTCGGGCGAAGTGTGGTGGTACTTTATTTGAAGGTCTCTAAACAGAATAGACATAAGCAAAATGTTGATGATTGATTGATTTTCCAACTGTGGGAGCAAAAGTTACATGTTTTTCTCTCAAATGAAGAGAAACTTACTAGTCCAATCACGTACAAAAAAAAGTCAGTCAAAACATTATGTGTGTATGGCGGAGGGGGGGGGGGGGAGGCGGCTACATCATTAATTTAGGTTCATGGATCAAAAACAAACTATCAACATGGTATAGTATTAAACGGCATTTACCAAATGCATTCCCGTCCGTTGTAAGAAAAGTAAGCAACTAGTGTAGGAAAGAGGATATGCAACCATTGGCAGCACTAGCATAATCAGAATTTTCAGAGGAACAAAAAAACTTCTTATATGTACACATATTAACATACTAGGATTGGGGGAGGGGTAATTTTACAGGGATTTTTTTCTCATTTGGACAGGGGGGGGGGAAGCTGTCGTTATGAGAGGGAGTACTCCACAGAATATGAGAGTGTGCGCTATCGCTCTAGGGATGGACACTTCAGCTTTAATCTCGTTAAAATTTTTGTAATGTAAAAAATACAAAATGCTATTGAAGAGTAATTATTAATTATGAGATTCCACAACGCTCCCTCCCCCTACTGTAAAAATGGAAAATATTTACACAATCACTAGAATCACTTGTTTTTGGTACTTTCTGTTCCCTACAAATGGCATACAGGGGTGCCCACAGGGGGGGGGGGGCGGGGATTATGGCGCAAGTTGCGCCATCAACATTTTTTGGGGGGTGGGGGATTTTTTACATTTATTTATTTATTTAAATGTATTTCTTGATTTATATTTAATTTAGATTACTCATTTTATTTTATTCTGTTTACATTTCATTTCATTTATTTAGTTTGTTAGTTTGTGTGTGTGTATGTCATTGGTGTGACAGAGAACTTTTCTAATAAAATAATAATAATAATTAAAAATAAATACATAAGCAAATAAAAAATATTAAAAAAAAGTAAATAAAATAAAAAAGAGAACTAAAAAAACAAAAATGAATAAATAAAAAAATAAAAATATTTAAAAAAAAAAAGAAAATTAAATTGAAAGAGAGAGCTAAAAAATATGAAAAATGAAAGAAGGGAAAGAGTTGAAATTTTTTTGGAGGGATTTGCGCCATTAAACCTGGGGGGGGGGGGGTGGCACCCCCTGATGGCATGGCATGTAATAATATTCTTCGTCATTTTCATGCGTATTTTTTCTTCATTTTAAGAATTTCAAGCCGAAGTTGAGCTCAACTTCTCCTTTGAAATGGAAAGTTAGAGGTACAATAACGATTTTTTCCACTCTTAAAATTAAATGACACCCCCTAGTGACATATGCGCGCATTTTCATCTAAATTTAAGCTCCAGTAACAATAACACTTCAAAATAATCTAGCCAGACATTTTTCAACATAATCATGGGTTCCTCCATTTCTCATGGTTTATGGGGGGAAATATTTCATGTGGACGTGCGTCTGGTATTGGCTACGTTGCGACACGAGTTCACTTTTTTAAGGACTGTCGCGAATAGTCCAGACAGTCTGGAGATAATCGATGTTGTTTCTTCGTTCTTCCAAGGGTTGCCGAGGGCTCTTGCATCACCCCTCCACCGCAGTCTGCGTGCCAACGAAATTATCTTCAAATACCCCGGCAGTGGTTAAATCATCCAATTGCGTACAAACTATTCTTGCAGATATGCGGAAAATTACACCGCTAAAAGGGTTGCCGTAAAATTTTCGAAGTCAACATCAGATGAGAAATGCTCTTCCACGAGCCAGTTCCTCATATGTGTGTGTGCGTGTGTGTGTGTGTGGGTGGGGAAGGGGGATTATGTGGAGAATGAATGCAAAAAAAAAAAAAATATTGCAAGAAGCACAAATAAAAATAGGGACGGCGGTTATTATTTTAGAAATAGGAAAAACTGCATCATAAAAATAGTTTAAGCAAAAAAGAATTATAAGCCTAAAAATGCAAACACAGTTTTTTTCAGACTGCATCAATTCAATATTCATTTTCAAGCGAATTCTTACAACTCACAAAATGACGAGATTTGAATAAATAAATTATTTTTTTTTAATTAGTAAAATGTTCGTTGAACACCGAATGAATTTGTGCGTTCAATTTACGGAACGAGCTTTCATTCTCAAACTTAAAACAGCATTTTTTCAGACCATACTTTTAATTTAGGTGTGTTTTCATTGAAAGTATAGCTCTGTGGCAGCATACTTTTCGAATCATCAAATTGTATTCTCAAGTTATTTTAAATGTGTGAGAAATGCTTCCTTTTTTTTTCTTTTGTAATTGCTGACGGTACACGAAGCTGCAGAAAATAATTCAATTGATGAAGCATCACCCTCAAATTCGCATCAAAGAATTTTGCACAAAATAGTAGAACCACCCGACGTAAGTTAAGTATCAGAAACTGTAGTGAGCACTCGAAGCAAAACTGTCGGAGAAAGATTCCAAAGTTTTGAAATGCAGCATTGTTAAGCTCAAATTGAATAAATTAATTGTTCTTTTAAGTATAGACAATTAGGCAGTGTTATTGAATTCTTAGGGAATAATTTTTTTTTTTTTTTTTTGCAGCAAATTTACAGACGAAGTAGCGCATTAATTTTTTTGCAAGTAACGGATTTTTAAATGACAATTTTCGCTTTTTTTTTTTTGAAGTTACAGTAACTCGAGATTACAGTTTCTCTTTTTGTGTTATTATTTATATTTTTCGTGGAAGATAAATCTTCGTTTTGCTGCAAAAATAGTTTTCCCGCGTCTAAATTATTTTAAAAAAAGCAATTGCTAAGGAAAGGGATGCAATTTTGTTTTCATTCTTCCAAAATCTAAAAGGATTTTTTTTTTCAGGGAAGAAGTTTTAAAGGGGCGTGTGCAGTGGCGTACATAGCCCCTCCGCAACCCCCGGGGGGACGCAAGAGGTATGAGAGCGCATGCTCTAAAAACATTACACAATGTTAAATAAAAAGGGGGGGGGGGCACACCGAATTCTATGTACGCTACTAGGCGTGTGGTATTGTTTGCAGTAACTGATAGTTACATTTTGAAACAGCTGAAATTGCTTAATCGAACGTTTAATACCTAAGAGTTACAGCTGCAGTTATTAACGCTCTCAAGCCTTCTTTAAATCCAATTAATAAATAAAATTCAAAAAATAGTAAAAAAAATTTAATAACACTCACGGTAACGCGTCGGTTATTAAAATTAAATGCAAAAACGCGCCATAGGTTAAAGAAATGTTGCAAAAGTATGTTTCTGTGTCACTATTGTGTGTAAGAACCCAAACATCAAAGTCACAAAAGCGGTCGAAACCGTGGGAAATTCGGTTGCGGACTAGACTTAGCAACCGATTCCGACCGTTTCCGACCTTGGCCTAGACACCATAACAACAAAAACAAGCCCATCCCCCCTCCAACCTTGAAAAATAAACACGCGAAAACTCCCCAAAATCGAATCACAAAAGTGACCTTCGCTAGCATGGCTGCATTCCAGGATCACATTCGAAAGGGGGGCTTCTTGTTTTTGTTGGCGTCAAAATCGGTGTTCTTTCTGACTGGAGAGCAAGGAAGATCGATGGGAAGGGAGATTTCAAGAACTTGGCGATTTTTCAACATTTCAATTCAAATGAGAATGGTTGCCACAATTTATGACACATTTCAGACGGGTGTTGTAAACTATTCAGATGCAACTAAAAGATCATGACGCAAATTTAAAAGAGCATAGATAAACGGGAGCGACACATCCTTCACCCAGCCAAACTTTTTTTTTTAATTTTCTATAACAAAGAGTTCTGCTACAACTTTGAGCAATATTTCACAATTACTAAATATTCGTACTGTAATTAATACTTATTAAAAGCAAAGAATGGAAGCTTGCCAGACATTTCTTTCAGCCTGCAGAAAACTTTTATTTTCCCAGAAATTTTGTTTAATAAATGGGCATTATTATTTCTAATGATAAGGGTTATTCAGCTCTCTGTTTAAACTCAACATATAATTAATCAGATTAAAAGTGTTATTTATCTTCGTTTAAGAGTTAAAACTATGAGACTTTCTTAAAAATTTTCTTGTGAAATTGTGTCAATTAAAATTTAAACTATAGTGATCCATGAACTAATTCTATAAAAGTTTTGATTTCTTTTCAACTAAATCTGACGAAATTACGCATGAATATAGTATAATAAAAGGAAATTTAAAAAAAAAAAAAAAACTAACGATAGTTATAGGGATATTACAGCAAATATATTTTTAGAAAAATCTAGAAATCTTTTTATGTTTGATCAGATTAGGCATCAAAGAAGAGATCACAAATAATATTGAATATCGTAAGATTATCCAAAAAAAAAAAAAATCTTTGCTTTAAGTAGCAACTGCTGGTACTGATTAGCCGTTAGAGTGAAATTTATTTTGAATGGGTGAATTAGGCAAAAACAGTGAACACTAAAATAGTGGTCAATTCCATTGGAAGAAGAAAAATCTTTTTAAGGATGAAGTTAAAGATGGCAGGTATGAAAAATATGTACACCGTTTTGGTTTTTAGCGATTAAAATTTTTAAAATTTTACAGTTTAACAACAATAAAACAGTCAAATGTAATATTTTTAAAATTTCAATTTTCCATGTTGTCAAATTTTATTTAAAATGCAAGTGTAAAAATATGTTTGACAAAATTTTGAAGCATATTTTCAGGTTTCAATGCCTTAAACAAACTTCTAGAGGCGTTCAAGTACCTCTGAAAAGTATTATTCAGAAGAAAGGTATTCTCCCGCAAAAGAGTAGTACTATAAAAAAAAAAAAAAAAAAAAAAAATCACAAAATGTGTCAATAATCCAAACTTCTGTGATTCAGTTGCTTCTGGTTAATAGAAATGATTATCAGAATTGGTAGAAACTCGTAATCAAGTTTGTTGTTTCATTCTCAAAAGATTCACTGAGTTGTGCTGAGGCAAATGAAATTTATTTCTTTGCTTATTTATTTATTTATTCTGCGCAGAGCTTCTTGACGGTAGGTTGCTCCCCTAAAACCGGCTACCCCGCATTTGCACATTCAATAAGCGAAAACAACTATCAGGTAACTCGATGAGAATTAGACTAAGTGTCACAAAAACCAGTTCTCAAATCGAACGTTGAGAATGAAACTCGGGACCTCCCTGTTCTAAAATAAGTTTCTGATGAGGCATGCATTCAGCTCTCATGTTAAAAATCAAAATAAAAATTTTCTTTGCAATTATATTCTAGGTTTTTTGGTTGTAAAATATATGTACGTGTAAAAAACCATAAAATTGTTTGATAGATCTTTCAAAGTAACATCAAGATCTACAACCCCCCCCCCTTTTTTTTTTGTCCATAACAGAAAGAAATGTATGACAAAATTGTTTCTTAGTCTTGTTAGCTGAAACAAAACTAATTATTAACAGGATTAAAGAACACAAATGGACCAATACTGAGAGAAAAGCTTCAAATTATTAAATAATGACTTCACATGCATTTTTTTAAAAAATCACTACAATGCAGGGAAAATATTCCTAAAAATGACTTCAATTCTTTTAAAGTACTTGAACTCAAGGTGAGAGATGAAAAATTTCGCATTTGTGGAAGGTTTTTTTTTTGGTCAAAAAGTTTGGTCAAAAGTCAAACGCTATGAATTCGAGATTGTTGTCACCATGTAATTTTTTGACAGTTTAGAACTTGAAATTACGTTCCCAGTTGTGAAAATCTATCACAAATCCATAATAAACTTCAACCGATTTTGTGTTCATATAGATTTAATAGTCTATTCCCCAAAGAAAACTTTAAATTATCATTCAAAGGATTTTTTCATTTTCCGAAAAGATTTTAAACAGTTACGAACGTTATTTCATTTCATAAAATCAGCAAAAAATACTCTGGATTTCAACATGAAAAAAAAAAAGACTTCTAATGCTTATACAAGCGGTATATGTTACATTATTTTCGATTTGAAGTGCAACTTGGGAACGTGGCTGTGCGAACGATAAATATAAGAAAGAGGAAGTAGAAGTGTACAAACATTTTGTAGCATGAAATTTAAGAATTTTTTTTATCTTTCAAATGTTCACTACAGTTATTCTAAAATGAACTGTATGGAAAAATGCTTTTGAATTAATCATAATGATAGAAACCAAAGAATGAATAACTTCAACACGAAATCTCAAGAAATGCATTCGAAAACGAAATTTCTACGGAAAATATTTCAACTTACCGGGATACTGTACTTGCGGCATGGTTATATTGTAGAATAACAGTTCTTAGAATCCACCCTTCGCAAACATTCCTCAGGATGCGGGGCAGGAAAAAGGAAGGTGCGTTTAAGGGAAACAACTCGGAATTTCCAATTTAAATGTAAAAGATAAGGGAAGCAAAAGGTAAACAAAAAATAAACGTAAAACTTGGTCGTGGCCGAGATCATGGATGTGAAAGGAGCATGTTTGGCGACGGCCAGAGGCGCCGGGATAACCATTTTGTCGCCGACCTTGGTTCGATTTGGCGCGCACGCACTTGCGCACGCAGAGGATGCAATTTCTCCGCTTCAATGATGCTGGACGCTCTCTGGAATAACTGTCGCGAAAGCGAAGACAAAACATCCCAACCGTTATTAACTAGAAAAATCGTTGTGGAGAACTGCCGTTGCAATTCTCAAGGATAAAGATATTTCTTTCCTTTTTGGTTACTAGGAGAAAGCAATCCTTGTTTGGAACAAAATAGAGTAATACTTTTCTTCTGATGGGTTTTTTATTTAAATTCTTGATTTGGTGCAAATTTTTATCCGCCATTTTCAACCGCTATTAAAAACTTCGCCTGGGGTGTTTTACGAAGTTTCCCTCTGAACATCGTTTTGAAAATAAAGAGCTTCTAAAAATGTTTGTGTTAATTTATACTAAAAAGTTGAAAAAAAAAAAAATTGAAAGATAACGGATTTTATTCAATTACTACTTTTTCCCAACGTTTGAAACTCAAAAATGTTATATGAAGGTACAAATTGTGTCATTGAAGTTTTTAGCGAGGGGGGGGGGGGGGGCTTCGTTCTTGGGACTTTGCTCCATAACATTTGAACTGAAGATGAAGGGCGGAGGATGGACATCTCTGCGTATAGTTGTGGTAAAGTAAACAGTTGAATGAATACTAGTATAAAGCGAATATTTCTGAAAATCATTTTTCCGGTTCAGTCAGGGCTTCAACAATAAAAAACTGAGAATGCGGCACAAATTCTTACCCTCTGTGACTGACAGCTGTGTCGACTTTCCACGAATTTTCTAATTTCAGCAAATAAATCTTACTTTTTTCCATGGTGCAGATAGTATTAAATGAGACAACGTAACAAAAACAAGACACAGATTTTTGACAACTATTTTTACGATTGTCATTTTTTCCTTCGAACATTATTTCATTTAATACTACAAGCGTAAATAGGATTAATTTATGACTATCGTATACTATGCATGTTTAAAGCATTTTATTTACCAGATTCTAAACTTGCACATTTATGTCATGAAATTTGATGAACCAATCGGTTCTCAAAATTCGGATACGAAATATATTTTACACCTTTTTCAATTTTTACATCAGTGAATACGAATGTATTTCACAAAATAAATCTTCTAAAATGATCGCTAGTATGAAGTAGAAAAATAACCTTAACTGAACAATGAAAAAACCGAAGCACTTTAGGAAAAATGTTTGGTTTTGACAAAAAGGACAAAGTTACTTTCATTACACGGGACCTGACTTTTTGAAGACTTAAAAATGATAAACTAATATTAGTTATTCAATTAACTAATCAATTAAAAAAGGGCATTAAATTTCACATATCAAAGAGCTTGACAGCAAAATGAATGTGTTTGACAGCAAAATAAAATCGGATCAAATCTATCAGGAACTCATAATATTCTCATTTAAAAGATCTAGTTGAAAAAGAGTAGTAAAATAAGTTCGAATTTCCTATTAAGAAGCGAACTTTGCAATATATTCTTAAAATAAGAAGCTATTCTTTATGAACAGTATCCTCCCCTTCCTCCCCCCCTTCTTCCTCTCAGTCAACCATTTTTGTTTTTTATATTCAAAACTCTACTTTTTTACTTGCTATTACTAGTTTCGGCAATTGTTCAATTATTTTTCTACATTCTGTAAATTATTGTCATTAAAGATTGCGAAAGACAGAAATTTACTGTGCTTATATATATAATTGTATTACTGGCTTTATTGAAAAATTACTGGCATTTGAAATTGCAATATTATTGCGAAAAATGCTGCATTAAACACCCTTCAATCTCTCACTCACTAAATACTAAACATTCTTATCTGCATATAATCAGGGGCGGATATAGACTACCATTTCAGGGGGGAAAGGGGTCATGTGGAAGAATGAACCTCCCCCCCCCAAATGAACCAATGGGTTTGTGTACGAAATATTTTTGAAACTGATTGGGGACCGATAAAAAGCACCAAATCAGCCAATAAGGCACTTAGAAAAGCAAAAAAAAAAAAAAAAAAAACTAAAAATTAAGTAAAAAGTACTAATTAATTTCATGAGCAATGAAACGAAGTAATATTTCAAATATTTACTTTTAAAAATAATTAATGAAATGAAAATAAAACTGAAATCGTTAACATTTTATTCATAAACTGTTTGAACACAATGTGGACGAGAATAATATTGCTGATGATGTGATGCCCCCTCCCCTTGCAACCACCACTGCATACAAGAGCGGGAGGATAATGCTATTTTTTTTGGCAATTTTTTATAAAATTTCTACATTTAGCTTTGGCTTCGAAAAATCTTTATGAAACATTGCACAGGAAGAAAAATTTAACGAAAAGAAACATTTTTCAGAAATAAATATATGCCTGAGCAGTGAGTGGAGTGATCGCAGTAGTACTTAAAAAAGATTTTCTGTTCAAAACGTTATCAAACAGTAATACGGTTGAAAATGTTACAGAAAAAAAAGTTTACATTTAGCAAATGTTCTCTATAAGAGACACTGGGTACAAGGGTCTCTAATATTAAATACCTAGTTCACATTTTTACTGCAAACTTATACATTAATAGAGTTCTTCTTGTGAAAAATATCATTTTTTTTAATCAAAAAAATAAATAAATAAATAAAATAAATAAATAAATAAATAAGTAAATAAATAAATAAATAAATTTAAAAAAAAGTAACCTTATTAAGCCGTTCTCTTGCTGTACGAGTACATTACAATGTACTTGCTCGTACATTAATATTTTTACTAATCTAAATGAAGCACTTCGATAAAAACTTGAAGATGAATGCATTATTTCGAAAAATGAATCGCTTTTAATTGAGCAATAGCAAAATGTATCAATCAAAAATAAATGCAAACAAAAAAAAATAAACATGTAACTCACGGGCAACTTATTAAGCAATTTTTCTTAAATCTAGAACACTCATGTTGTCAAGAAGTAAATAAGCGACTCCGTGAAAAATGCGAACGATTCTAACATATTATTATATCAAAAAATGAGAGTAATTGCGGTGTTGCCTAAGAGATGGCAGCACCAGTACATTACGAAATCTGGCAAAAGTGAAGGGAAACCAGCGTCACACTAACATACTTTTTTAATACTTCCCCCCTCCTTTTTTAATTCATCGCTTTTGGGAACTTCGGGGTCGTTGAACGTGTGACCTGATCGTGATTTCACTTTCTCTCTCCCTTTCTCCCCTCCAAATTTCACTTTCACTTGCTGCTGCATAAAACCGGTTTCAAACGATCGGGGAGTGCATAACCAGATTATTCGAAAATGTTACTTTTTGTCAAGTCTAATAACAGGATGCTGCAGATTTGAGAAGATGACTTCGAAAAGCTGGTGAAATAAAAAATGATTATAGAAGGAAATACAGTGAATCGCCCGTTGCAGTACGTATTTGGGGGGGGGGGGGGGGTCTCTTTATTTATCACAGAACTACCTAACACATTTATTATGTAAGATTTTAAATCTCTTTCTGTGCCTCTATGGCCTTGGGGGCGGGCCCCTCGCAATTGCGACATTTGAGCTATTGTAACTCTGTTACTGATCTCTGTAAAGGTTAAATATTTTCATACATTATTTTCATTTTTTTAAAACATAAGGAATTTAAAAGGCACATTCATTAAATTTGCACGTTTATTCAGTCTTTAATAATTAGTTTGTTTTTCGTATGCTATATTTTTATGTTCAGAGGCCGACAAAAATTTTAAAATTTTGAACGCCAGGAAAAATTTTTAGGCGCCAGACAAATTGTTTTCTCAGAGAATCCAGGATAACATGACTTCTGAAAAGGTCTTGTTTTGAAGGAACTAGTCACCAATAAAAATGCTTACATATCGAACCCTGTTTATATTTTTGTTCAGAAATAATTTCATTACTTTGATAAATTTATGAAAAAATAAAAACTTGACCTGAAGATAAAGGTAATGATCTATACTACAGTTTTGTACAGCATATTTTTTCATATCCTTTGCTTCTCATACCTAACTTTTGCAAGCTATTAAGTACGAGAAAGCATGTATCGAGTAGAAAGACGATTAGACTTTCACACAGATTAATAGATTACACGGGTCCTCGTCGATTTTATCCTTACCTGGAGAAGAACTGGAATTTTGTATTCAAAAGTTTTATAATGTTTAACATGTATGGCTTTATTATGTCACTTGCGGTTCTGGTTCAGTTCTGTTTACCCCGCATTAGCTGGCATGCCGGAAAAAGCGAGGTTGACCAGCATGCTGGGAAATCCGAATTTTCCGGCATGCCGGACAATTTGAGGTTTATTTTGCAACAAAACAAAAGTAAATTTCCCCATTCAGTTCCAATCAGAAAGCAAACCATTGTAAGGAAAAAAATTAATAAAGCCCGAAAGTAACCTTCTTTCAAAAAAGTTGGGTATTTCATAAATATGTGCTTGTTATATTTTTATGGATTTAATTATACGCAAATAAAGTAATCGATTCAGAAGCAATCTTTGTTACTGCGATTTCTTCATCATTTTTTTTAAATACATTACTTTCAGTTCCTTTTTGAGAGGTAAGTTTAATTCTTATTTATTGAATAGCTATGATAAATTCCTTAGCACTAGTTTAGGGACAGTAACTTACTGATTAAATGTTTGCTTAGTTTTAATTTAATTTTTATAAAATTATTCGTTACTAAACAATATTTTACTTGCTAAAATAACAAATGACATTGTTAGTAAATATTTTTACAAAGTTAAACTGTTTATTGGTATTAATAAGATATGTATAGAACTTATATTCTTTTTAGTGGGACATATATTTTTTATAATATTTTTTTTTCCTAAACACAATTTTTCCGACATACCGGAAAGGACCAGGCAAGTGTTATTGAAAATCTGGTGAACCCCGAAATTTGAGGCACGCCAGTTAATATGGGGTTATACGGTATGTAATTAAATAGCATAAAAATCTCTGGAAATTTTCCTACTTTGATGTGATAAATTTTGTGGAATGCACGAGAAATATAATATGTGTGTGTGTGTGTGTGTGTGTGTGTGTGTGTAGTGGGGTTTACCTAACCTCTCCTCACCACTTATTTTACGAAAAAATTCCTTTCACAGTTTACAGTTAATCTAATTACCTTTAAAATATTCATCACCTTTCTTCAGTGCGAGTTTTATAAAATTTTAAAATTTAAACATGATATATAGCCCTACTTTTATAGTATTATTAGTGGTACCCGCACGGCTTCGCCCTAAGTTGAAAATTAAAAGGTCATTTGGTTTGCCTGTATATTTACAAATAATGGATGACGAATTTCTCGCCAATTGGCTATGTTCATTTGCTCGCCCATGTTACCGTTCCACGTTATGATAATTTCGTAATTTACTCTTCCACGATGTTATAATTTGCTTGGTAAAATGTTCTTAAAATTGGAATAGAAAAAGAACAAAATCGAATTTTCGAAAAATTGCTTTACACACCCTCATGCTATAAACTAACTTTGTACCAAATTTCATGAAAATCGTTCGAACGGTTCAATCGCTGTGCACGTCACAGACATCCAGACAGAGAAACTTTGAGCTTTATTATTAGTAAAGATTAAGATAATAGTTAAGTTACTCTCTCAGAAGCTAATACAAGGAACTCTTTTTCGATGCAAAATAAGTGATCTCATGGATGATGTCTTTTCGTGTTGCAACTGAGCATTTGAAAATTTTTTATAAAACATTATTTCTTTTGAAAACATTGAAATTGGCACCAAAAAGTACACACAAAGTAATGTTTAGTGAACGAACTAACGGAGAATAAAGTGGTAAAATTGAGTGGTAAAATTGTTGAACAGGTGAATTATAATTGTATGATTTGAAGTCACGCTACACGGTTTGAGAATACTGCAAAGGTGACAGAAACTTTAAATAGCAATTTAAAAAAAATGAATATGAAACTTCTAAAAACCTTAAACCTGTCTACTTTAAATTAATGTCTTGTCACATAACATCTATGTATATACTAAGCTCATCAATTGTCATGTGTTTGTTTAAATTATCAAAATTTTTATTTGCTTATCTGCTTCAGTTAGATCCAACAATAAAAATATAAAGTATAGCAATATAAATTTTAGATATTAAACCAAGAAAATTATAACTCATTGTTTTGCACCAAATTATTCATGCCGTAAATATTGGAAAATCATAAAATTGAAGGGAAAATTGAATTTCTGCATGAATAACTTATTTCTTTTAGATTGCAAATCAAAAATTAAAACTTAAATTCATAAATAAATGGTGTGCTGGATTTGATTCTTTTTTTTTTTCAAAATTGATTTTCCGGTGAAATAATGTTGGTTGGTTCTTTAAAAAACTACTTTGGATTTATGTTCGTATCATTAGGGGGAAAATGTTTATTACAGAGGATCAACTTTGTATGTGACATTTTCGTGGCAGCTTTTTCAAATTTAATTGTACTCTCAGAAAAAAACCCTCTCTGTAAAATATGTAACCTGTAACATCCAACGTAGCTCACGCCGACCATTCAAATCCGCAACTTCTTTGACATGTATTAATGTAATGTATTTATAGAGACTAGTTTTAAAAATGTGTGGAGAAACTGCAGAGCGTGTTTTAGGAAACATAACGATTGTTAAAAAGTACAGCGTAAGAATTTTGACAGTTAGAACGTGAAGGGAATGATTATAAACTCTCCAAAGTGATTTCTTCAGATTATCCAGAAAAACATTGTGCATATATTTAAGCGAAAATCGTATGCAATCTCAAAGTAGGTAGGTATCTACGTACTAAATGGAAATGTCGACATAATTTAAAGACGAAGTTTATTAATTCCGCAGTAGTCGTTGGTGTAGAAATTCTTAACCGAAGCTAAGGTAGAAAAAAAAATTGAAACTGTAGATGTTGTATCAAGCAGTTTGGTATTTGCATGCAACTCTGCCTTAACCCTGGCTCAAAAGAGCTAACTCATTTTTCTTACACTAGTCTTAGCTTCTATTGCCTGATTAACTCGTGGAAACATATAGATAAGTACAGGGAATGGTTGCAGTTTTTGTTAGAAAAATTGAGTGCTTTATTGACGAAATCTTTCAGATCATATAGTAAAGAAATGAAACAGAGAGGCCTCGCAATATACTAGGAAACTGAAGCCCGAAGTTGCATCGATGTATCCCAAGTTCCTTAGCTTCTCGCTAAATATCTTGAGACACATCTTGATTCGAAACATACATCTTAATTGGTAGTTAATGTACTGTTTGACCATCGATTACATGGAAAGGCTAATATCCGGTTTATAGGCGGAAATGGACGTATCTATTAGTTTATAGGGCTGTTAGTTGGTTTGTTTCAGATGTGCACTTTTGTTTCTCTTTTATTTAGCCTTATTTTTGTAAAAATGAAAATTTGCTCACAGCAGCAGATTTAAAATCTAAAGTATATTCGATCCATATTCTTACGGCAAAAATTAATTGATTTATTTATTCACAACGAAGTTTTGAGCTTACATTTTGCTTTTACTTTCTTGAACGAAATGAAAATATTTTATTTTATTTCTGTTGTTTCCATGGTAACTATTTTTGTTTCCCCTATTTTATTTTTGAGAATGCAATAAATGAATGAGGCACTAGTGACAATATAAAACGAGTGCATAAAAATCCCATCGTTATTTTCCCTTCTCGCCTGCTAGATTCATTCAGATGGAATCGTCTTTACTTGGCAGATTGCCGAATTACATACAATCCGTGGTCAATCAACTCAGATATTATTGTAAGTTTATAAAAGCACGTTTTTGAAATTCACATTAAAACGGGAATTAAAATGCAAACCAATAATCAATCCGTCAGCTACTTTGTTCGGTTCCTTCGCGAGATAGGTGAAAACCATTCTCGCGAAGCTACTATGTTATCATAAACCCGCGCATTATTGCACAGATGTATCCCATAATTCCGGCACCAACTTCATCCCCTTTTGACCAAAGACAAGACGGGGCCTCTCCATTTAAATTTCTTTACTCTATGCTTCAGATCTCAGTCGAAGTTTCATAAATTTTGAAGTATAGTTTAGATCTCTTGTTTATTAAGTCTACTTTTTGCCTATTTTTAATCTTATCCCAGAGTGCAATGCTATTTTATCTTATGTTAAAAGTTGACGAGATAAGAATCGTCGCTAAAAGTTATCCAAATTTCATCAATATGGCTACCAAATTTGGAATTTCAAACAACCCATTCTTTTTATCATCCAGAAATTCACTAATCTTTCTTTGCATCTCCCATTTACATGACCTGTAAACACTGCGGGGGAAGATAGAAAACGGTATCGACAAAACAGATATCTCTCTCTATATATAGCTAATATATCATGGATGAAAAAATCCGAGCTCCCCCCTTCTCGGGAGATAGCGCTCGTTCCCATGGCAACGCTGGTGACTAGGTCAACGAACTCGGAGTGTGTTTCCCTTCCTAACCCAGATCGACCGATATAGCCTCGAGGCCCTGCGTGCGCTTGAGCGTTTCAAACTGGATGTGATGAAGCAAGAATGGTGCGGACGATCCTTCTTGTGAAAATGAAAGGGGAACACAGGGAATAATTCCCTTCATTTCCCTCCGCTATGGGGAACGGATTTCGTAATTTTAAGAGAAGGATTTTTAAAAAAAAAATTTTGTACGAAGACGGTTCCTTAACATTTCACTTTTTGAAAAAAATCGTTCACAAATGTGACATTCTGGAAATTTTACTATTGAAAATAATTGTTAATAAATACAGTACAGGAATTTGTTATTTTATAAAAATACAACGGTACTACTGATCAATAGAGAAAAACGGAGTGAGCTATGGGAAGTAGAACCGCATCCAGGGCCTGATTAAGACATCCTGCCTGAGGCCCTAGGCGAAGCACTTTTTTGGTACCCTGCAGTCAAACCTTATGGACTAGTTGGTCTATTCAATAATCAAGCCCTGATCGCATCACAATCTTTTCAGTCATCAAGGCCAAAAAAAAAAAAAAAATTTTTTTTGAATTTTGACATCCATCTTGAATTTAAATTAGGTTTCTCGCAATCACGACTGTGTGTGTTTGTATGTGTGTGTGTGTATGTTTGCGTATGTGTGTGTATGTGTGTGTGTATGTTTGTGTATGTGTGTGTGTATGTTTGTGTATGTGTGTGTAGGCATGTGTGTGTAGGCATGTGTGTGTATAGCATGTGTGTGTGTCTGTATGTATGCGTGTGTGTGTAGGATATGGACGCAACCTGGAGACTGTTTTCGCTGGAGGAGCAGGATCGGGAGGGACCGATCGACAGTGGTGCTGCAGAGGAAGGCGGAGGGAAAATAAAATCATAGGACTTCAAAAGAGTCAAATGATAACAATAAGCAATGTGATTGCACAAAAACCCTCAAAAAAACTCGAACTTACAATTGTACAATTGCATGTAATGGTAAAAAAGACGAACTTCGAATTTTTAGATCAATAATTTTTTACCGCAAAATTTACAGAATTTTTTTACAGCTTTAAGTTAAGGAATTCCTAGGTGGCTTTTTAGCCATCAATGCAAATATGTTAATGCGATCAATTCGCAAGTTTCCTTATTAGAACATGGCAGCCCCTCGCTCCAGGTTTTCCTACAGCTCAGTGTTTAACAGCAATTACTTATTCAGGAAAACACAAAGTTATTTTGTTTTCATAACGAGCCTCTTCGAGAATAATCGATGGTTGTGATCACCAAGTCTGACGTCATATGTCGATATTTTTGTCAGATGATATTCAAACACATTTCAAAACATTATATTTTCTCGTTTTCATACCAAACATGGGATTGATTGAGGGAACCAGAAAAAACCAGCAATGCTAAGTAACTCGTAATATAGAGGGGAAAAATACCTCTTTTTTTAAACATATACCTTAGGAATAAATCTAGCATATCTAAGACATTCTTTTGTTTTAATACCTATTAGTACTTTAAAAGGTAAAGAGTGTAGTCCTTTTTTTTTCTTCTCCTTTTTTGCATTCCATATCCTTAACTTGAGAGGGATAATAGCAATAATAACACAATGAAACATGCAATAAATCGTCTACTGACGATTAACAGGGTAATATGGTTAAGCTCTTTATGTCAAATTTTATAACATTCTTCGAATAAAAAAGAAAAAATGCAAATTCTATATTTTGTTAAAATTCTGTTGCCAATATTTGTCACAGAAACGGAATTTGAGCATTAACTTCAGTAATTTTTTAGACTACCATTTACGGTACGAACTTGAGATTTTTGAACCCATTTTTCATCTTTTTTGATTTTGATCAAAATACATTTTCTCATATCTTTTTCTGCTCAAATTATTTTTGACTCAGTAAAGTACATTTATCTTGCTTAGCTCCTTGATGACTTTTTTTCATTTAAAAAGTTCACTTCGTAACAAAATTTAAATTTTTCACTTATATATTACTCTAATCCTAGCAACTCGTACTACAGAACATTGTGGTTACAGATGATAAATACTCCATAAAATGTACCAGAAAACTAAAAATCTAAGAAACTTTATGATGAAAACATTTTTTTTATATGATTTATTTAGTAAGGCATGGTTATGACTAACCTTTTATTTAGTATTTGGTTTTACTAACGTTTCATTTAGCTTTACTAACTTTTTATTTCCTACTTTCTTAATGTTTATTCACAAACAAAAACAATATGCTGGAAAAATTTGCTGTTCATTGTTTTAGAAGAATACATTATCAAGTTATTAATTGATCTGGAATCTAGAAGTAAAACACAAGTGAAAAAATTCCCTTATTTCTCCTTCGAAAACCTTACGGTGAGGGATAAAAGTAGGGAAGTAGGGAGGGAAAAAGGGAAGGGTTGGGAGAGAAAAGTGAAAGTGGAGGTTAGGCGGCCACGCGATTGCAGGGATGGCGTAAAGTGGAGCCCCATTTCTAGGTCGAGAGTGCAACGAACTATCGACAGAGCCCCCCTTCCGAATGATGACGTAGCTGGAAGGTTCCAAGTCGTGAAAAGGGGTGTCAGGAGAACACCAGCACATAACTCTATCAATGATAGATATTAAACAATTTTACATGCATATTTTCCTCACTGAAGACGAGGCTAAAGTTAATTTGGTAGTGTTTCGTTTTCTAAAGCGTGATGATTCAAACACGGTTAACTATTAAGCACTCTATTTGTAAATTTCTATTCCATTTTGAGTCAGGGTTACAGTTAATCAGAATGAATCTGGTATTCGTTTTTACACTTTAATGGTTCGATGAAAAAGTTTGAACATCAGTTGGAATTAAATTTGATTGAATCACAATTTGAACAAAGCAGAATTATACAATTTTCAATCATATATGCAAATTTTCTTCAACGAAGAAGACAGCGTTTTCGTTTTTTAAATCGTGATTATTAAAACACAATTAACTATTTAGCCCTCTATTTGTAAGCTTCTCTTCCTATATACGTATTTCCTAGCTAATTAGGTAAGGTAGAAGCCTGCTTTTGTTTTCTAAAACGTAATGATTCAAACACAGTTAACAATCAAGCACTTTATTTGTAAGTTTCTTTTTCTATGCAAGTCATGGTTATAGTTAATCAGGATGAATTTCTGATATTCGTTTTTATATTTGGCTTGATGAAAAAGTTGGATCTAAGTTCGATTGAATCACAACTTGAACATAGCATAATTATATAATTTATATGCATATTTCAGTCACCAAAGAAGGCAGGGTTATAGTTAATTAGGTTACGTAGAAACATGCTCTTGTTTTCTAAGTCGGGCGATTCAAATGAGGTTAACTATTAAGCATTCTATTTGAATGCCTCTTTATATAAGTCAGGGTTACAGTTAACTGTTACTCGTTTTTTCACTTTAATGGTTTGATGAAAAAGTGTGAACATCAATTGGAATTAAGTTTGATTGATAAACAATGTGAACATTGTAGAAGTATGCACTTCACACGCATATTTCCATCATCGAAGACGATAGGGTTATAGTTAATTAGGTTACTTAGAAACATGCCTTTGTTTTCTTTAGTCAGACAATTCAAACGAAGTTTTAACTACATTAAGCATTCTATTTGTATGTCTCTTTGCCTATATAAGTCAGGGTTGCAGTTCATCACGATGAACTCTGCATTCATTTATAATGGTTTGAAAGGCAAAAATTAAGCTTGTTATGTTAGGTTGTATCACCAATTATTATAGATTAATGATACAAAAACATTTACTAACATTCATATAACATTTGTTTTTAAATGAAAATCAGACGAAATAATTTGAGTCCAGCAATCGTTTTTAAATTTTAATTTAATAATCTAGGTGTAAATAGTTTTCATACGCATTTTCTTTCTTTGATTTTTAAGAAATATCAAATTCGTCTTATGAAATTCGGCACTCTATTTGAAGATTAAACGTAAAGCAATACTATAATTTTTATGAATAAAAACATGAGAAAATATGAAACACACACTTAAGTCAATTTTTCATTTTTCAAACACGAGTATCAATCGTTAATTTTGAGCTCAGAAAAGTGTGTGTGCGTGGGGGGGGGGGTACAGCAACTTTACTTTTGAAAGCAAGGGGCTAAATAATAATGCAAGTCATTTTCAAAATTCGAAGTATATATTATGCATAATATTTTGTGGTTTATCAAATAAGTATTAGTTGAGATTAGGGATTGCAATACCAGTATACCGGTACACCGGATACCGATATTTCGAGCAATTTTGCAATTTAGCAATACCGTATTTGCTGAGGAAAATACCGGTTTTTTCGGTATTAGCTAAAAACAATAAATAGTTTTAATTCAAGAATTTTCAATTTAACTTATTCGGAACTCCAGCGCTCGAATACGCTACCTTGCCAGGGGCGTAGCTAAGGGGGGGGTTTTGGGGACAAAAACCCCCCCGAAAAGTTAGTCTCAAAAAAAAAAAAGAGAAAAAGAAGAGAGAAGAGAAAGAAAAAAAAAGAAAAGGAAAAAATTCCAAGCGATTATATATATATATATATATATATATATATATATATATATATATATATATATATATATATATATATATATATATATATATATATATATATATATATATAAAAGAAGTAACCCCCCCCCGAAAGTCGGGTCTAGCTACGCCACTGTACCTTGCGGTGATTTATAAAACTGCGAAAGCAACTAAAACTTTGCCACGTTGCGTTCCATGTGTGTCTGTTGACGTAAACACAGGCAGTTTGTTCTGAGTATTTATTAACGCAATCGATGTGTCTTAGTTTGCTTTCAGCTACAGAAATTAATTCGTCCCTTAGTAGTATTCTCGAGCTCCTCAAAATAATGTTAGTTTTCATTATTTCCTTAATAATAGGTGAAAGCGAAAATTCTGGATTAACAAACTTGGATAACGTTATACAAGGTAAAAAATTTTATTGTTTTGTATGAATTTGTAAGAATATGGGAGTTTTTTTAATCTTAAATTAATTAAACTTACCATATTTTACAGCAGCATTTAGTTGGAATGGACAGTATGCAAAATATTTTCTTGAATATATTATCGTAGAACAAAATGAATAACCGAGAAAGAATTTACTTTATTCCTTTTATTCTCAGCTGAAAGGTATCGCCAAATTTGTTTAGGGTTATAATTTTGGCATTGTGCGAGCAAAGTAGCCTTGGCGAGATTTCGCGTTTTTAGTTAAACCATTTTCAAATTTTATCATGAGTGGAATAAAATGGTAGTAAGATTACAGAATTCGATAAGTAAAAAGAAATAATTGTCAATCAACTGAAAAGAAAACTACCACCATATATCCGTGAGAATTTTGTTGATGATTTGCATAACATGACACAATTAAATCGTAACTCAGAAATTAGAAAAATCGAAACAGAAAATTTTTAAATTAACCGATTTGGGAATTCAAGAGAAATAACTCAGCTACAAATGGAAAACAAGCGCTAGCCAAAGCAAAGCAAAGAATTATCATCTTCTTTCGATAATAATTTGTAATGTCATATTGAATTTTCTAGCATTAATTGTTGTTCTTGTCCGGCCACAATTATTATTTAGTTTTATCAAGAATTGATAAATATCGAATTCAACATCGTGGAAATGGCTGCTTAGAACTACGAACTACGTAGTTTGCATTAATCTTTGACGTTTAGTAATGCTTCTTGAATTCTCATTTCTTTCTACGTGGGCCAGAATATCCACAAGACTTTGAAAATTAATTTAAAAAGAATAAAGCGAAAAAATCATACGTACGAACAAAAATCACAACACTTTTAGCATTTTCTTCGTTACCATGTGCGTTTGTTTTAGTTTTCAATTCCGCCATTAGACAGTGACTTCAGTGCCCCCTATAGTTCGTTGGAGTTGCGAATTAAATATCTGCTTATATTTTAAATGTAAATTTATTTTCCCATGATATAGAACCGAAATCAATCTATTGGTGTAAAAATTAGCTTCAAAAGCATGAACTAATAGAATATCATTAAACAAAAGTATTTTGTGCACCATGTATTTATTTTTCCCATTTCCCTGATCGCTCATTTTCTCTTTTGGGAAAGTTAATTTCGAGTGCAATTATGAATGCCGCCCCCCCCCCCCTTGACCGATGAACAATTTATTCAAAACATCAATAGCAGGAATGCTTTATGATTTTTTTTCTTAAATATTTGTCTTAACTGCACTAAATTTCGAAAAAAACTGTTTCTTGTTAGCATTACAAAAGGCAATTTGTTGGCACCAGTATTGGTTTCTTGTGGCGTCTCGCTATTTGGCTTCATACTTGGCAAGATAATGTTTAGAAATTATATATTGCCTTGAAAATTTGGATAGAAAAAATTGGGAAAAGCATAAATATGTTTCACGAATTCAAAGATATTTTAATATATTTACATAATTATAATTGCAGAGAATTTTGAAAAGAAAGATAAAACGAATGAGAGAAACCAACAAGATCAAATTTAGTCAAGTTTCTCGTAAATTTCTAACCAAAGGGCTAATAAAAAGTAAACACAAACCCCTCCTGCTCAAGAGAAAATGATGTTAATATTGGAAAAGTATCGTCTCTCAGGAAAGAAATTTCAACACACACACACAAAAGGGTTTATCCAAAAATGACATGCAACAGACTGAATTTTTTAGAAGATAAAGTACTTTTAGGCAATTAAATTAGAGGAGGTATATCACGCATTGTTAACAGTACCACCGACCTACGTTAATTCAGAAAGAGTAGCTTCAACTGTAGGAAAGTTGAGCACTAAAATGAGTTCCAGGCTTAGAGACAATTCAATAGATGCATTTTGTTTTTTATTAGTATTGATTTTTTATTATAACATTTGCTCCTTCGTTTTATATTTGTTCACAATACGTTTTCATAATAATACAATTTTTGTACAAAATTATGAAATGTGGCAACGAAACAATATGTTTTCAAGCAATGTTTGAGAAATTTCAAATACCGGTATCAATAACGGTATTCCGGTATCACGTTTTAAAAATACCGAATACCGGTATTGAATTTTTGGTCCGGTATTGCAATCCCTAGTTGAGATCAACTGATGTCTAGTGAAGTACTTATTTAGTTAGTATTAGGCACGTTTGGCTTCAAATGTTCAATACAATTTGTCAAGTGCACGCGGGGCAGAGTGAAATAGCTCATTTTGTTTTCTTATGTCATTCATTTGTTGAAATCACTTATTCGTTCATTAATTCATTTACATACATTAATTCACGTAGTTGTTCATTCATTCACTTGTTTTCTTATTCATTCATTACTTTATGAAACCGTTTGCTATTCCTCATAGATTAATCAATTTATTTATCTACTTATTGTTTCATAATTTACCTTTTATTTGTTCAATCATTTGATGAAAATTATTTTTAATAACCAAATAGAAAGTATTTCATCAGAAAAATATTTAATTTTTTACTTTGCCCCAAACAAAAAAAAAAAAGTGAAAACTGAGCACTTAATTATTTATTTATTTATTTATTTGAAGATACAAATTCACTGCAAAAATGAAAAATAGCAATCGATGCAAGTATTTTTTATAAAACACCTTGTTCTTTCTCTATGTACTCTAACTTTCAAAACAACTTTCCAATTCATTCATTTTTAAAAAGGTAAGTTATATTTTTAACTTAAAAGTTAAAAATCTGGCGAACGTTTTTTACATAATGTACTTTAATGACAAAGTAAATTGTAAGCAAAGAAGTGATAAACAATGGGGGAGGTGCATCCTCAGAAATAAAAGTATACATTAATGATATATTACAAACATACTTAATTTCATTTTAAATCCTTATTATATCTGTAAATGTAACTTGAATAAATATAAATAATTTCTGAACGTTCTTTACTGATGATCTGCGATGCGATTTGTGTATGCAACGAGCGATGTTTCAAAAATTTTTACATATTTTTTTGACTACGTGAAAGAGGCTCATATTAACGAGGCCGATACTCTAATTTCACACCGAAAAATAAATAAATAATAATAATAATAATAACAATAAAACTGTAAAAAATTCCGAATACAAAAAAAAAAAAAAAAAAAAGAGATCGTTTATGATGATTTTTTAAGTATCTTAAATGGGAATACAAACGGGGAAGTCTCCCAATGTCCTACAAATGTTCGATGTTTTGAAGTTTTTACACTTCTAGCCCCTCAGAAGAATGTTCACAGTAAATAAAATGCTCTTTTCCCTTCCATTGGTGGGTGGTGGAAAACACGATGGGCATATTTGGATACAGGGGGTCATTTTTACATAAGAATCAGAAAGAATAGCGTCAGAAACCTTTTGAAAGTTTTTTTTTTTTCGTGCAGTGCATTTAGTTTAAATTAAAACTCTTAAAAAGGGAAACTAAAATAGAAGCAAAAATATAACTTTTAGAAATGCGAAGTAATCACCTGGCTGCATTCGTAGATTGCGAAATCTTTAATCTATCAGAAAAAAATCAATTATTTTTATTTTTTTTTAAACTCATTTATTAATATTTTCAATAAAACGGTGTAACCGGAGAATTGGTGCAACCGGTAATAGCTCATCAGTTTCCCTGGCGCTCTTCAACTTGCCACGGTTGAATTACTCTCTCTCTCGTTCTTCTTTTTCCGTTCAACTAATCACTCCAACTGCTTTTAATTTGTGTTTGCGATTTCCCTTTCTTCCAAAAATCGACCCTAATCGACGTCCCCGAAATAAGAGAAAGTGTGTCAGAGAATCAGTTTCCGTAACCACACTTTCTCCAGCCGGAAAGTTGGTCAGTAGAGAAATGCATTTTTGGAGGCCGCGCAGCGAGGGGCCACTGACAGGTAATGAGGACAAGAGACAGCCCATCCAGCAGTGCCGTTCCAGAACTTTCTTTGTGTTCGATTCGAACTCCTTGCCGATTAAACTTCTATCGCGCTGATTAATTGCATGTAATTTCATTTTAGCTCGCATGAAAAGAATTTTGGAAAAGCATGTAAAGTGCTTTTATGTAAATTTTGGAGCATCTCGCTCAAACACGTTCTAGTTCGATTATGCAATGTTGTGTGAATTAGGGAAATTCTTCGCATCAGCGCAGTATTCCGTTTTGCGTGTCATAACGTAGGGCCCTATTCCAGAAAAAATCTGCTGCATTCTCATCCGAAATGGCGTTATAACTCCTCCCTCAAACTGTCTCCGTTTGTAGAGTTTTCATGCGGAGTCAGTTTGAAGGAGGTGTTCCGTCTTCTTCAGGATTGAGAACCGTCCATCTTCAATCCGAAGCGGAGTGATTCCGTGCCAGAACAAACCTCATAGACTTCATAGCAGCAATTTTCATATCAATATCCGTGCTACATGGGTGAAAAAAAGGAGGGGGGAAGGGCGTCGCAGCCCAGAGTCAATGGTTTTATGCCAAATCGCCAATCCTAGCATTGTATTTTATATCTATGCAAGCATTGTTAGGACGATTCTTTTTCTTGAAGGAAAATTGTGTGTTGCTTGGTACCATGCTAGCAACGACTTTCGGATAAAAGTGGCGATATTTTGCATTTGAGTTGGAATTCTAATACCAGAGTATCATTAAATTTAAAGTATTGTTAGTGTTAAGCTACCTGATGTGCGTTTGTCGATCGGATTTGAACATGGATGAGTATGACACAAAAAATAACCAGTGCTGACACTCACATGAGTAGCTGATACTTATAGAAAAAAGGAAATTAACAAGAGAAATGCTAGATATTATAAAATGATGTTTAAAATTTTAATCGCTTGCCTTTCACGCATTTTTAGCTGATCTTTTTTGGCTCCTGTGTTTTTCTTGCTGATGTATTATTTCATTTCTTTATAAGTATCATCGATTATTGCGGGTGTCAACTACTGGTGGTTTTACCTTATATGCCACTAGTTTATAAGAGGAAACGTATCTTTACACATTTTTATAAGTCACTTAATGTTATTCATCTTATAAAGCATAAAACATGTAATAAAAATTTTTCTTGTACTAACTAACATGGAATATTCTTGAAGTAAAATTCTTTTGAGTTTTTACCGGAACGTAAAAATAATGAACAGCAAATTGAGAATGGAGATAATAAACTGTACGAATCATAAAAAAAGATATGTGCACTAAAGAGCCTGTAACACTAGGGCGATTGTGTCACAGATTAAACGTATGTGGCGTAATCATCTTTACTAACAATAAAGCTGGAAGTCTCTGTTCGGATCTCTGTCTGACAGGATGTCTGTGACGCGCATAGCGCCTAGACCGTTCAGCCAATTTTCATGAAATTTGGCACAAAGTTAGTTTGCAGCATGGGAGTGTGCACCTCAAAGCGATTTTTCGAAACTTCGATGTAGCTCTTTTTCTATTCCAATTTTAAGAACATTTTCCCGAGCAAAATTATTATAAGATGGACGGGTAAATTACGAAATTATCATAACGTGGAACCGTAATATGGGCACAAGCCAATTGGCGAGAAAATTCACCATGCATTATTTGGAAATATACTGGCGAACCAAAAGACCTTTTAATTTTCTATTACGGGCAAAGCCGTGCGGGTGCCACTAATAAAATATAAGCCTTCACTAAACATGAATAATTGATTGATGTATTTATTTGAAAAGAAAAAAAACAAAACGTAACAAAAATTTACAAGTGATAGGGTAGACCGGGGCACGTTTACGCAGTGCAACACTAAGAGAAACACTTTAGGTGTCAAAATAGATATGAGTAAACGTGCCCCGTGTCCGGAGTACGTTTACGCAACCGACTTGGCCTCAAAAATAATTTTTTTAACGGTTAAAAACCCAAACTGAGCAACAACCGAATATACCAATTTTGACTCCATTAACTGCTTCATAAAACCGCAATGTTTAAAATTTCCTAAGTTAAAACATAAAATTTAGAAAATTCATCCATAAAAATTCCCCGTAAACATGCCCCGGTTTATTCTAATGATAAAAAGATTCCAACTCGCAAATTGCCGTTTCGAGGTTTACAAAGCGAGCCTCTTATAATATTATTAAGGTCTTTGTATTGTGATGAAAAGAAAAAAAAAAGTGCTCCAATAATTTTGTAAACTTGAGCAGGACAAAGTTTTGATATCTCATTTTTTCTGCATTTGGATCAACAGGATAAATCAAGAAAACAGTCATTTTCAAACTTTCACCAAGGCATAAAAAGTTGAATGCTCCTAATCTAAAATATCGATTATGTTTCAAAGGAACGCCCGAAATATGTCGGAAAGAAAACTTTCACCACGAGAGAGGAATCTCTTCCCACATTTAAATATTCGTTCTTTCGCAAAATGAGTTCAAACCGCGTCCACTCTGGTGCCTCCAGGGTCCTCCCGAACTGCCCCCGACCCCAATCGCCCGAACGCAAACGTGATGGAGACGTCAGCGTTCGAATCTAGGTGGCGAGTGCGTTGCTCCCACTTTCACTAGCTCTCCACTGACACAAGACCACGTGACTCGTGATTGCCCAAAGAGTAAAACGATAGCCTCTGCTTGCTTTGCTTCGAACGGAAAAGCGTTTCTTTAAGCAAATAACAAATTATGTACTTTACTTGTGGCAATCACCGTCAAACATTGTGTAGAAGCAGCTGTTACGACTCTTGTACTCATTGTTTATCTTTTTTTTTTCCAAACGTATTTTTTTATTTACTCGAACTGATGCTACATGTTTCAACTGTGACCGTTTGAGGAAGAATAAAAGGATTGTCAGAATGAAAATCACTTCCTGTGTAAAAAAGTAGCATTTCAATTATTGGCCTGGGTAGTTTATATCCATCTATACCAATAACTTTTATTCCAGTAAATGTTGACGTTTGGATTATATCAATCGGGGCATTTTTTTTTAAATAAATTTTTTGCACATATGGACCATTCCACGGGAAAGCCGCCATTTTGTACCGCACGTGACAGCACATATATTTCATTAAAAATTATAATTTTAAACGGCACTGTACAAAGTTCTGTTGCTTAAGAAATTACAAACGCATGTGGGAATTCATGAGCAAACAAAATTTTGTCCACTACCGTTTTAAATTATTATTTTTAATAAAATATATGAAATGTCACGTGCGGGACAAAATGGCGGCCTTTTCGTGGAATGGTTCTTATACGAAATACAATGGGGTAGTTTCCAAAAATTTAAAAGTATTTTTTTCTGAAAGAGCATGTTTAAAAACGTAGGATCGACTATTTTTTAAATAATTTGCTTAAGTTTAATATTTTTAAAAATATACTTAAGTCGGTGCGCTTTTATTGTTTATATTTCTGCCGATGACATCTCAAATGATGAAAGCCATTCAGTGTTGCCATTCACAGTGCAAAATATTTAATTCGCATCTTTACTCTCGTGTATTGGCAACGATATGATTGATAGCAAGCGTAGAGCGCAATGTTTAATTCGCTTCTTGATTATCATGACGTGGAAACGCTGTAGAAAGATGCGCCAAAATGCATCATTTGTGACGTCATCAAGACCACGCCTTGTTTGAAAAATCGGACTTAAAAAAAAAAAAAAATTAAAAAATAACTGTTGGGAAAATGAAAGTATTTTCTGGGTCCTTGTCATTATTTTTGCTTATTCTATTAATTTCAGTGACTAAAAGTAGTACTTTTGACTGAAGGAACCAACCCCATTCCCAATTACTAACGCGTAATGATCAGGAGAAACCAGTTTAATCTATCATACTTTGTAGTTCCTGGAGTAATACTTCGAACAATATAACATCACACAAAAAACTAATTTGGTAGCGTTTTTATTTACTCATTTTTTCAATTTTTGTTACAGAAATTTCTTCTATTCAATATGGGAGCTAAACTTTGAGAGTTTAGTAACCTTGCTTCTTGCTCCAGAGAAATCGTGACTTTTAACTATTTTTTCGGAAGGGTAAAAAATTAAATTAGGCAATTGCCAGACAAAACCGAAGTCAACACATACGCACTGGTCAAAAATGCAACTAATACTTTTGCATAAGGAATCAGCGAGAGAAGTTTTGTGTTTCAATTTTCTTTTGATATACACAGGTAAATGTATCACGTTTTAAAACCAACTTCGATTAAAAACATCGTATGTATCCATTTGCATAAGCAAATTATTTCCTTGATTAGGTAAGTTTAATGTAAACTATGAAGTTTTAACTAAGGAAAAGTGAATGAATGCATGGCTTTTTTAAATATTAAGTAATGATTTTTTTTTTGCAGTTTTTTTTTCTTTCCAAACTAAAAATTTCTTAGCGACACGTTTTTAAAAACTATTACGACACTATATATTTACTTTTTTTGAGAGATCACATTTCTTATTGTTCTCATTTGACGGTTTTGATGTTCCTATGATTTTATTTCCCCCACCTCCCTCTGCAGCACCACCGTCGACCGGCCTCACGATGCTGCTCCTCTAGGGAAAACCGTCTTCAGATTGCGTCCATATCCTACACACACACACACACTCATACATACACACACCTACACACACTCATGCCTGCAAGCATATAGACACAAACACACACGCATACTTACACACACCTACACACACATATTCATGCCTGCATACATACAGACACAAACACACACGCATACATACACATACCTATACACATATACCTGTACACATACACAAACATACCCATACACTCCTGCCTGGAAACAAACACACACGCCTAAATGTACACACACACTCGTGATTGGGAAAAACATAATTTGAATTCAAAATGTCAAAATTCAAATTAATTTTTTAATTTTTTTTTGCAATCTATTAGGTGATAAGGTGAGTGGAACTTTGTTTTAAGAAATAATTTTATCGAAGTGAGAATGCATTTTGTGATTTTTTTAACATCGGGCTAAATGGGGAATTTTTTGAACATCGGGAAATGCATTCTCAAACATAAAATAAAAACATTAATAATAATAAACAATTTTTTAACAGATATAGAAAAAATAAACAAAATGCATTTTCAAACGATAAAGAAATTCCATAAAGTAGGTACACAGTAATGGACGTAACGAACACGAGGGTTTGGTGGCTACCTTTCCCACTCACCTACAACACAGATTCTATGCTTCCAATTCTAGTACGTATGTTTATATTATTTGTATGTACTTATAAAGATTGAACTGCACTGCTATACAACTAGAAAAACAATTTTATTGCCCCCTTCTCCTCCTTTTCTCTTCCACTTCAATTTAATTCTATTTTTAAAATGAACAAAACCGTTAAATGATGATAAAGTACATTGACAGGAAAAACTATTTGCCTTGACCGTCACGTAAAAGCAAAAATTTTTGATTTCTGAGTTCCAATTCACTCGCATTACCAATTTAAGTAAATGGAAACAGCCACGTGCAATACCAGGAAAAGCTCTAAAAAAAAAGTAAATCCTATCGCTAAACGAGAACACGAAGTATGGGTAGTTGCAACATCTCTTTATTTTTCAGCTTTGCTGTGTGGTTAATATATGTAGCTCTTTCTCTTTTTTTTTCTTTCTCTCTCTCTCGTGCACTTTCTTGTTTGTTTTTTTCTTTCTGACTTTCTCCTGGATAAAATCTCATTAGGGTCATCGGTGAACGACCGGAGAAGTGGCATACTTTCGCTCCTTCGAAATCGTTTTAACTTTCTCCGCCGTTATTAGTCCATCGAGAATGGCAACAAGCTCTTTTTTCTTTCTCCTTTCCTCGCCATTTTCATTACTGAGGGTAATTGTGGAGAAAAACTTGAAAAAGAGAAGGGCTGCGTGATATTTATTAAATTCGGTTGAACTGGGAGGCACAATAATCGATGTTACAAAAACTTACATTGTCAGAGAAATGGATGCATGAAAAATGATCTGTTTTGTTCGTTTGAATAGAGATGTTTGGGGCAGTAATTGGAAGTAGGTTCGAAAAAAGAAAAAAAGATTTTGTTGATTTTATTATTGTACATTTTAGATTATTATACATTTGAACTGATTTCAGGTTTTGACTTTTCATGTTAAAGCTGGTAATTTTTAATACCAGAATTTTGCTTGAGCTTCCACTGCTAAGTTGTTAAACTTTTGTAAGAATTAAAAAAAATACAGGGGTGTGATTGTGATCCGAAATTTCCGTAAATTCCAAAAATTTTTGGGCTGCTGTTTCCGAAAATTTTGGGATGACAACGCATTTTACAAATGAAATATTATTTAAAAAAAAAAGAAACTTTTTTTCAATGTTTTTTTTTTTCAATGATTTTTGTATGGATATTTGAAGAAATTTTACGGCGGGGGGGGGGGGGATGTTGAGCTTCCTCACAGTTTCCGAAAATTTCCCACTGTCTCCAGAAATTTTAATTGAGTCCACTGTCACCCCTCAAGAAATATAAAACATTCATACAAAGAAGTTCAAACTAATACTGAATTTAAAAAATTAAGAGAAAAAAACAAAAATGCTTTTTTGTGAATGTTTTAAAAGATACTGTAATGAGTTTAATATTTGAACTCTAAAAATTTAATTTCTTGTGAGGTCCGTCATTTTGAATTTTTTCAGGGTGAGGGGAAGACAAAGAGTGTACATTGAATGCAAATTTTTTCGGGAACAACAAAAACCACGCCAACTTCTGTGAAAAAACATGAACTTTTCAAAGTCGTGGGGGTGGAAGAAATTGATCCCCCTAAATGACGGGCCTGTTCTCCTTGTTCTTACTATTCAGCTTTAACCGTAGCGTCAATTATCCTAAAATGTAATAAAAATAGTATATACTTGAATTATAGCTCGCTTCTTTGATTTAATAAATTTTATCAATTTCAGTGCTGAAAGTATTCTCAAGCATATTTTGTATCTTTACATTTTAAAGCATATTACAAATGTATTACATAAATCAACTATTTTTTTTTAAAGTAAGAACTATCGTACAAATGATATTGTATAGACAATCCATTTTTGAAGAAGCGATTTCAGAAAAATATTTTTTAAGAAAGAACTTTACAAAGATTACGTTTGAAAAAAAAAAAAAAAAGAAAAAAAAATGATTAGGAAAAATTCACTTTATTGTTAACCTGTAAGGTTTATTTAGACGGGACTGCTTTACAAAAGGTTTTTATTTTCTGGTAAAAAAAAGCAATAATTATACTTATAAGGCTCAAATTATAGAATATTTTTGTTTCGTTAAGAGACGGAATTTTACTAGGAATTCAATCTAAAAGAATCAAATTTTGGGAAGGAGATGTTTTTAACCTGAACGAGCCCCCGATGAGAGATTCTCTCTCAATTTCTCTACAATACCCTGGTACGAAGCACAGCCTCTGTTCTCACGAGTTATGTTATTGAAATTTGCATACATCTTGTTTAAAGAAATGAAATTTTGTATGAAATCTTAATATTGAAATATTTTGATAGTTGCTAACTTTTGAGGTTCAGAATTTCTGTCTAATTTTAGGATTCGTATCTTCTTAGAAAGTAAAATTATAAATATTGTGGTGATCCTTATCAAAATTTCGTGAGTGTTTCAATCGGTTCAAGATGGATCAATAGAGAGGTGTTTATTTTTAGCGAGATATTTTTTTAAAGCAGTCATCTCCGTACAGTTTGATGATAGATGGACCTGTGTTTTAGAAGCAAATATTTCTGAATAGTCTATTTCCAATATATGGAGTTTTGTGAACGGTCCAATCTAAAGTTGGAATTAGTTCAATATTTTTGAAACACATATCTTTCAGAAATATAATTTGATAACAAGCCCATGTCACATGTTTGGGGTAAACAACGCGAAGGATTCATCTTCAAGAGATACAGTTTTGTGAAAAATCTATCTCTTCAGGTGTATTTTTGCACAGCTGTTAACTCTACGAAAGAGACAGACCTGTATTGAAATAAAGAAGGTGAAAAGTTTTGAAAAAGCAGCATTAAACGTTAAGCATTAAGTTTAAAAGTCATTTCTAAAGCGATGGAGTTTTGCGAAAGGTTCTTTTTCAAAATTCCAATTGTTGTAAAAATTTCCAAGAGTCGGAATTTCGTAAATGTCCATCTAACGAGCCCCGCTTATAAACTTAACATTTCTAATGAGAATAACCATTAAGAAATTTTGTTTTGAGGGAGACAGTTGAATAAACATTGAAATGTGTGCTAAAAATAAAAACGAATGTGCGATATCTTTGAAGGACGTTTGATTTAAAAATTTTCGATACAAATCTTTTAGAATTTTTGAGTTTTATGAAACGTTGAGAGAACGAGTACAAAAACTTTACCAAGCACAGGGCGGATACGAGGGGAGCGTCATGGGAACCATGACCCCTATAAACCGTCAAAAAATGGCATCTGTCCACATTGTGTTCAAACGCTTCATGAATAAAATGTAAAACGATTTCAGAAATTTTTTTATTCATTAATTACTTTTAAAAGTAATTATTTGAAACACTACTTTTTTGGAAATTAATTAGTTAAACTTATGTCCAATTACGCACCTTATTCCTGATTTGGTGCTTTTTATTGACACTCAAGCAGTTTCAAAAATTTTTCGCCCCATAACCGTAGATTCGATCATGAGGGGAGGGGGCATTCTTCAGTAAGAGCCCTCCCTAAAATGGTAGTTGATATCCACCCCTGATCACACCATGTGTTTGAATTTTTTAGCTCATCCAATTATCATTTTCCTTTTATAAACATTAGCTTTATCTTCCACTAATTTAAAGCACGCGATGTTCGACGATTTAACGCTGCAGCTCTTACCTTGAAAACAAAAGAAAGGAGGAAACGGACATTTTAGGTTCTGGAACTAGTTTTCACTTTTGGAAATTTGAACTGGGTTATGTACTCTTTTGAGATCAAGGATTCGATTAGTTCAGTCTCCGTTTTATTAGGTTTATTTTATCCTTTACGAGAATCTGTTCGACAGTTGTGCAAAAGAGTTCATTGCAACAGAGTTTTTCTCAAGAATTCCAACGACCCCAACGAGATATTTAGGTTACATCTTGGGCAGTGGCGTAACATACCCCTTGGGGTTCCAAGACAAAGTATATTAGGTTAAATTTTTTTCGGTGGCTATATTGGAACACATCAGTCCGTTGACCAGGTACATTCCTTCGCGGGGGTTCTTTTGGGTTGTTTTTGAGGAATCGGTTGCAACATGATAAAAAATAAGGATGGGAATAATGAGAAGAGGAAAAATAAAATTAAATTCTGCCTGTGGGAGGATATTGTTGAAAGGAAGATTTAAAGTCCAAATGAGGGGCTTAGTTCAAAGCTTTTAATCTTGTTTCCATTTCCTTTTATTTATCCTTCGATTATACAGTGAATATTTTTTAAGATGACAATTTCCATTTAATGACCATCTCCCAAAACGATAGTACTTGATGGAAAAAACAAAACAGATTTACAGATAAATTCTCCATATTGCAGGGATTAATTTCTAATAAAAGAAGAGTTGGGGCTTTATAGTCTTGAGAAGTTATTTTCATTCTTAAACAGTGTGAGATCAAACAATATGCACAAATTTACACAAAATTGAAAATAAGTGTAAGAGATAAACTCACATACACAATATGCCTTCCAATTGTTAACTTAACATCTTTACGTGTCTCCCTCTTACAAACAAATACATTTGAAGAAACAAATACATTTTCTTCAAGATTAAAATTTATTCTTCTTTCTTAGTTTGCAAACTATCATTATTTTTTATACCATCGGTTTAGTTATGAAAACCTGTTCTTCATTATAAATATTTTTAAATGCTCGTTAAAAAAATATAAACTTTTAGGGTTTTCATAGATTTTCTTATATTTTAATTCATAGTTTATTGCTCAGATGACGATCATTGAGTTTAATGTTCTCAATAATTGTTGCGATATGAAATTTGATAGACTCGTCGATTTATTTTCACTTTAATGAAAGTTCAATTTTTATCAGAGCTCAGCTTATGTACTAGTACTTCTCTTGTTGTTTTACATTGAGGACTGAATGAGACGGAATTAAATATACTTACGTATAAAAATCTGCAACTATAGAGCCCCCGGAGTTTTGCTAAAATTAAGCTCTGACATTAACTAATATATACTTTATCAAACGAAAGTATGCACCGTTACATATGAATCCTATGGAGCAGTTTTCCTCAACACAATTGATGCAGCGGACCAATGAAAAATATAAGGTTATACTGCAGACCAATAAAAATTTCAAGCTTATATTGCAGACCAATTAAATTTGAAACTCGTATTGCGGACAAACAAAATTTTAAATTCGTGTTGCATTTGTTTCATCAAATTATTCAACATTGAAAGATTTAACGCAGCTTTTTTGCTAATAATTAAAACATGTTATTTTTTGCTTTTCCCGCTAACGTGCAAAGCGATGGAAATCTTCCACTTCCGAACAAGTTTGATAATATAGACGAAATAAAAATCAGATAATTTATTCCATTTTCAGAACAGTTTCCTCTTTTCTCGCCAGAATGCTGGTATCACTCTTATATGTCAAGGCTCCCTCAACCCTTTACTTCTAAATCTCAGCGAAGCGTCACAAGATTTAATTTAACGCTACAGTACACTTACAAGGCTATTTTCTTTTTGTTAAAACTATCAATACATCATACTTGCAATTCTTAAATCTTACACAGCATGAAGAGCTAACAACAAGAAGTTTTTTGCTTTGTGTCTTCAAACGCGGATTAGGTAAGGACATAACATTTAACTAAGATATTTTTCTTGCGGTGAAGGAGTCCGAACAATAAGTTAAGGAGTATTTTTAAAAATAGGATTAAGAATTACGCTCTATTTTCCATTTTCGATCGATAAGTACAGAGATGTTGGATTATAAAAGCGAAAACATTATGAAAAATCTTTTTGTTTTGTACTGAAAAGAAATGCTGCTATGCAAACTTCATAAATGATACAAATTAGGATAATTTTTTCCCTCCTACTAGTTAGTTAGGATAGTTATCTGCTCAGACTATTTACGTAGGATAATTTATTTCATATTAGAAAAAATTTAGAGTAATATTTTAAGGAAATTCAATCACTTTTGTGATTACTCAATAACGGTTATAATATTAAACAAAGATAGAAATAGCGTTAGATAGCATTAGAAAGATAGAAGAAGCATTAGCTAAAACCATGTTTCAAAAGAATTGATATTAAATTGTTTTGAAAAGTATCTGTTGTGAAAGAACTGAGAACAAATGTTAGAAACATCATTTTACTGTTTTTCTCCACTTTTATTTTTTGTTTGCAAATATTTCGTTAGTTTTGATTTGCATGCTAAGACTCAATAACGATTATAATATACAACAATAAAAATAGAAGCATTAAATAAAACCATGCTTCATAAGGATTGATTTTAAATTGTTTTCAAAAGTCTTTGTTATTAAAAAGCTATCAATTGAGAGAAAAAAGTTAGGAACATTATTTTACTGTTTTTCTCCACTATTTTTTGTTTGCAAATATTTCGTTAGTTTTCATTTGTATGCTAAGACTCAATAACAATTATAATATTAAACAATGATAAAAATAGAAGCATTAAATAAAACCATGGCTTCAAAATAATTGATTCAAATTGTTTTGAAAAGTATTTGTTAGATTACAGCCAGTTAGATTACTGTAAAGAACTGTCAATTGAGAGCAAAAGTTAAAAACATCATTTTACTGTTTTTCTTCACTTTTATTTTTTGTTTGCAAACATTTCATTAGTTTTGATTTGCATGCTAAAACTCAATAACGATTATAATATTAAACAACGATAGAAATAGAAGCATTAGATAAAACCATGTTTCAAAAGAATCGATTTTAAATTGTTTTCAAAAGTCTTTGTTATTGAAAAACTATCAATTGAGAGAAAAATTAAAAACATCATTTTCCTGTTTTTCTCCACTATTTTTTGTTTGCAAACATTTCGTTAGTTTTGATTTGCATGCAAAGAATTTTGAAAAAAAAAAAAAAGTTGCTTTTGGCCAAATAAATACAGAAAAAGGATGAATTTTTCTTCCGACGACTACCACGCCACCTCGCGTCTACACCAGCGAAAGGGGAGCGCGACCTAAAAACGACACAGGAGTTCGTTCAACCCTCGGCAAAGTGAGGTCAAAATCGGAGCCTTGCGTCACTCGCTCCAGCGGAAAGAAGAACTTCGCAAAATTATGAGAAAGTGTGTGAGAGGATATGCGGCAAGAACCGCGAAACTAATTAATTTTGGCACGAGATCTGAGAGAAATTTCTCCGAATAAACTTTTTTGAGGAAGAACGATGCATAGCGTTCAGTACATGTAGAGTTCGGAATGGGAAAAAAAATGAAAATGGACTGCGAATGAGTTTTATTACAAATGCAAATAGTAGTACAAAATGCATAGGGGAGCAAAGGCGTAACCATTATTTTTTATCTGGGACGATCTGGGCCTGTTTTCCCAAAAGGCTCAGGAAGCTTGAGCTCCCCCTCAAAATTTTTAGGGGGCCCAAATGTCACTGTAAAACTGTGCTTAACAATTCTAGTTTATGCTTTTAACTGCGTTTTTAAAGAGGTTGCAAACATTTGAAACTTGCTAAACAAAAATGTTTGAAAGAATAAGATTTTTGAAAGTGAGGACCCATTTGATAAAGTGTAGCTACAAGCTAGATTTTCAAATGTAGGATTTGATTCAACTCTGTTACAATGTACTTTTATGACATTTAAATACCTTTGTGAAGTGTCAAAAAGAATTCAAACTGTTACCCTAATCTGCTGAGAATTCAAGTGCATCATATGTAATAAAACATTTTTTCGTCAGTCGGTAAAGTGGAATAAACTTAACTCTGAATTCTGCTGGGCTACTTTAGCATTAGTCAGTGTTGCATCAGTATACACAGCATGCTAAGAAAATTTTCCCCAAACAATGAGTGGGGGGGCCCCAAAATGAGGCCGAGCTTCCCTTAATTTAGAAGATTAATCGGGCCCTGGGGACCATACTTACTTGTAGAGATCTAGTTCGAGTTTTTCAAAGACGTGAAAATACTCCTTGACATTTTGAGAGGAGTAAAATATACTTCGGAAAAGTGAAATATACAAAAACAGCAGTGGCGTACCTAGCATTAGCATAGGTGACTCCCGGGGCGGCAATTTGTGGTATCACCCCCCCCCCCAAACGCAAAAAGAAAAAAAAAGTTGGAAAAATTCTACGTAAGCAAGAAATTTATAAAAATTTCAATCTAAGTTCTGACAATATGAACCTAATCTGGAGTATATTATTCGTCCCATGATGTGGAGTGGAAGAGAAAGGGGTTCCGGGTATGTTTTCCCCTGAAAAATTTTCAATTTTGTATTCTTAAAAATGCATTTTAGCTTCATATTTTTCAGAAGCCAGCAATTCCACTCTGGGTGTCACCCCCCGCAGACGAGTGATACGGACTGCCCCCGTCCCCCGTAGTGACGCCACTGACTAACAGTGAATTCTATATTCCAGGGCTGTAACCTGACTTTTCTTTTGGGGAGGACTTGTACCAAACACTTTTATCATATATGATCGATAAAATTTCATTTCATTCGTATATTCTATTGATTTTTGTTACAACAGATTGTTTAAGTGAGGGGGTGTTACATGAGCATATCTAAAAGACGTCGTACTCCCAGTTAAATATAAGATGTACTTTTAATCGCTGAAAGAAATAGATGAGTGTACAGGCGCATTCGAAGTAATAGTTTTTAATTCATATTTTTTGACACTTATAAAACATATTAAACATAGAGTTTGGCACTTCCAAATTCAAAGGAATTTGATAATTTTTTTAGCTTTAGGTGTCCAAAATATGAAGGAAACGCTGTATTGTTTTGTAAGAAATAATGCTTACAATAAGTACAACAAAAAGTTGACTCTGCAGATACCGTAGATTTTTTAGAATTTTTGAAAAAAAAAAAAACACACACACACACACACACACATATATATATATATATATATATATATATATATATATAGATAGATAGACAGATAGATAGATATTTCAAATGAATCGAAACCTAAAAAAATAAATAATAAAATTGTAATAATAGTTTTTCTGCAAAAAAACATATATATATATATATATATATATATATATATATATATATATATATATATATATATATATATATATATATATATATATATATATATATATAATGAAAAGCATTTATTTTTTTGTCATAGTTGTAGAAAAGTTCGGAGTGGGTTTGAATCTTACAAGTCCACTCCTTAAATACAGTCCTGTGCTATTCGCAATTCCAGAGCTCGAATCCGTTACCTAGCGGTGATTTAAGAAACTACCGAAAGAGATAAAACACTCCGTTCCACGTTTTTCCTTTGTGGTTAACGTAAGTTTCAGACAGTTTGCAGTGTAATAACATTTCAAAAGAAAAGAAAAGTGAAATACCCATAAACACAACGAAAAATCACTATCATTCGATAAGCTTAAAAGCAAGTTAAAAGTTACGGCATTCGTTTTTTTATTTCTTTCATTCGCCATTTGCCAGAGAGTGCTGCACCTCCTACAGTTTATTTGAATTGCGAATAATAGTGATTCAGTCCAACAAAGAAACAAAAAAAAAATAATAATAACAATAATAATAATAATAACTTTCTAAAAACGAAATAGAAGGTGGCTGGGAGAAAAGAAAACTTTTGATTTTTAAGATATAAATTAGTATGATTCTCACGTTGCACTTGAAAAATTACGAAAGGTTCACATGTAAATACTTAACTTTATAAAAATTCCAATTGACTTTCCTCTTCCATTACCTACAAGACCAAATTTTTCTTTAATGCTATAGAGAACTTGAAAATATGCTTGACTAGATTTTTAAAGTGTGTTTCAGATTTTCAATGTGAAAAATAAGCATGTAGACGTTAAAAATATTTCTGCTTACATGCTTATAAAAACGTGGTACATTTTGTATTAAAACACGAGAGTTAAAGGACAAAAACGCTTGGGTTCATGGCTTGTTTTGTTTTTGCTAGGGGGGGGGGGGGAGGCAAGATGGTGTGCTGTGGGCATGATGAAGAGAATCGCTTTGTTGACGTTGAAAATATTTGGTAATGTTAATTCTCTCTTTTTTTCTAAACCATTTTTTGTCTTTACTTTTAACTATGTTGTGTTATTTCACTCATCATTGCTTTTTGTACGTATATACTTCTAGAAAATGGGAAGTAAGTTACGAGACCAAAAGTTGGGGGATGTTTTTTTACTTATTTGCATTATATAAATTATTTCTTTAATTTTACTTATTTGCATATATTTCTAACCCAGGGACAAATATTTCCCATGGTATTTAAAGAGCTTAAACACGAAAAGCAAATAAAAATACATAAATAAATAAAGAAAGAAAGAAATTCTTTAAAATGAATAAATAAATAAATAAAAATATAAATAAGCAATAATTAAAAAACTTTAAAACTTCAGCACATTTGATTACTTTTTATACATGTACAAACAACAAAGGCGTGAAAACTTATGTTAATAAGTTTTCACGGAAACCGTTCTCTACGGAAAAAAAAATAGAGAAGATTTTTAAACAAATAGTACAAGATTTAAAAGCAAAAGGACGAAGAAAACTTTTAGAGCATTTAGATTGGCAACAACGTGTGACACAGAATTTCAAGAGGACACATTCACCGTTGATGTATGTGAGAAATAAAAAGTCTTAACATTTTAAATTCCTGCAAATTATGCAACTAAAAATATGCAAAGCAGAATAATTAATAAACAAAAAAATAACTGCACAAATCCCCCCCCCCCTGTTGCGCTTTAACTTATCAGTTGTTGGTGCTGAAAAATATTATTTTGACTTTGAGAAAGGATTCAATTCAGCACTTTCTGTTTTTTTAAATACAAATGAAAATCGAGTGGCATCCATGAATGGGCGGGACCCTTTCTGCTTGCGTCATGCCTCGTTTCCGCCAATCGCATAAGTTTCAAGCAGGGCAACGACCAGGCTCAGAGGTGACACGTTTTCCGCTCAGCGCGTGACCCCAAAAAGAATTCACGTGATATGCAAGAGCATAGGAGAGAGAGAGATACAGAGAGAGAGAGCAGAGGCTGTGTGATCGCAACGCCGCCCGCGGCGACGGCCAGAAGTGTGTTACAAGGTCGCGATGGTGAAAGTGAAGTGAAATGATCTCGTTTGCATAATGGCTTTCTCTATACTTGTTTGAGGTCTTTTCTTTATCCGTTTTCTTCCTCTTCCAGTTTCGCCCGAAGAAAATTTAAATATGAAAAGAGAAAGTAGTTATGAAACATAAATTAAATAAGTCTACTAATTTTATATTAGATAAGTCGGTGTCAATGAAAAGTTGAAAATAACGTAGGCACAAAATTACGATCAGGTGCAAATATTGATCACACATGTTACGTAATATAGTTTGACATATAACAAAGGGAGAGAATGAAGAGAAGTGTGACAATGAACTAAATTTAAATGCTTAAAAAATGTGTAAAATATTTTCATCATTTTTCTTTGGAAAAAAAAGCGCAATTAAGAAAAATATCATGATTAAGTAAATGAAGTATTAGTTTAATAGAAATCTTATTTTAATGAAGATGATTCTATCTGTTATGCCTAATTTAAAACTGACTGATATATGTTTTAAGCGTGTCGATAAAAAAATTGTAGTCATAGAGAAACAACTATGTTTTGAAAATATAATGCTAAATAATGTATTTCAGTTTGAATTATTTTTTTAAATTAAATTGGACTTTTTTTCAATAGTGATGGAAATAGTTCGTTGAACAAATTACATCAAATGTATTTTGTACAATTATTAAGAGGAAAGAAAAATAATTTTAGAGCTTTGGAGTTTGAAAATCCAGGACAATCGTCATGATTATAAAATTATTAGTCATTAATCCGTCGTTCAAACTTAAAATTATCATTTTACGTTTGAACTTAAAGCTTAAACTTAAGTTTTCATTCGAAAGAAACTTAAAATTTACTATACTTGGTTAGAGTGAAACATTTGAACCGAAGTCATGCTTAAATATTTCGCAACTCATTTTCCCCGGTTTACCCAACTACGATTCACCGCCATTTTGATCACTTTAAAACGCTTTTCACCATCACGGAAGTGTATTTGCAAAAAAGGAAACTTACAGGGGGTTTTCCTTGAAAGCGTTTTAATTTACAAATCTCTATCATTCGAGAATCCATAACATTTTTGAGTTCAATAAAATTGTCATTCATCAATTAATATACTAAACGAACGTATGTAAACATTGTCTTTTGGCCATTTAAAAACTTTTAAATAAAATCGGAACATTCACTAATTTTCATCGAGGCTCCTTATCTACGGGGATTTCGTAGTCTCTTCCTCACTTTAAAACGCTTTTCACCATCACGGAAGTGCTTGTGCGCAAAAGCAAACTTACAGGGGTACCTGACTATTTTCCCCCTCTGTTTGCGAAGCGCAAGCGCGCGATGAATTGATCTTACAATTTTTCGACTTCGAAACACAAATGCATTATTTTTGAAATTAAATATCATCAGCGTTCAAATAGATATCATTCACTGTCCAAAATTAGTTTTGAGATACAGCAAAAATAATAGTTGGATTTGTATAAAACATTGAAAAAAATATTTTGCGGACCTTTACCTTGCAGTGGATTTATTTTTAGTAATTTTATTTTCAATAACTAAAAATAAAAAAAAAAAGATAAAGAATCAAGAAAAATAAAGTAAGTACAAATAATAATTGAAACTAAATAAAAAAAATACATAAAAAATAGCGAAAATGAAATAAATAATTATAATTAATAATTGAGCTAAAAATAAAATTAATCATTAGGGTAATAAAATAAATTAATAAATAATCCGCGTGGCAAATAATCGGGAGCTCTAATACTTGGCAGTGGTCTTTGAAAAAGTTTATTTATGGATTTAATGAGCTACAACTTATGTGTGTTCGGCGGTGTTCGTCAAGTGTCAAAACTAGTTTAGAAACGTAGTCAACAATTTCATTAGTTACGAAAATAGTAAAAATTATTTCGTGGATTGTTTACTGTTATTGCAAGTTTAATTTTCTTAGATGACTAAATTGTGCCATGAAAATATTAACTAAATCTAATTAGACGTAGTAATTGGTTAAAAAGTTTATTTGCGGATTTTATTTCACCTGCCACAATTTATTTTGAATAGATAAAGTGACTTAATTGAACTCACATTGATTTTTAACGTAAACTTGATTAGCTTAATTAACAACAAAATAGCCATACGTAATATATTTAAAAAGAAAGCATTTATTTCAAAAATACCTTTGTGATGTTCAAGCAAAACCGATTTTATTTATTGAATACAGCGAGAAGCTAATGATGGTGAGATACGTCGGTGCAATTTCCGGCATCAATTTCCTAATACTATAGCTTGTCCTCTCTATCTTACTCTATGCGAAACCCACGTGACAACATGATAATGCATGAACACAACTTAATTACAAATCTAACTGCATATAGTTCACTGCCTAAATAAAATAAAACTTTTAATCAGCTTAAAAGATAACAAGAGAAATCCTTGTATAATCCTACCCATCTGAAGTGAATCTGATGAAAATCACTAAGCTGATTTGTGACTTTTACCTTGACGATGCGTATTCTAACAGGACAGTCTTGACATCTGTGTTTTGTGGAAGTGGAAAGTTAGTGAACTTAATGAGTTTTACCAGACCGTGAATCATCAATGCAAGATGACATTACAATACTTATCACCAATTCAGAAATGTTTGAACTTTGTGACATTTGCTTGAAAGCTGGCGATATTATAATTTGTCAAAAAGGACGTATTTGTTCTCTACTGTTTCCTAGTCATGAAACAAGATGTTTGACAACTTCATTTCTAGTGTTATTTTATGCAATAATTAATTTCTTGATGTTTGGTGGTGGGAAAAAGTTTTATATAAAGGGAAAGAAATAATAACAGCATTTATATAAGAGATATATTGCAATTTTAAAATTTCTTCCATATTGTGCATAAATTAGATCATGAAGCAGCCACGAAAACTTTTACAAAGTAGTTGAATTGTTTTCTTTACTGATGAAGTTTTATTAAAACACACAATTATTATACATTTTAGAATTTCTAAGAAATGTTTAACGAAGGGTTGGATAATTTTTGCCCAGGGAATCAGCTACCAATTAAGCATTTCTAAAGGTGGTTTACCTAGTAAATACTTAACATCTTTGTGATTGGGAAATGTTGCCTGGATCCCTAAGGCCTGGATTTAACCAGTATATACAAATTAAGGCATCGGAGATTTTTGTCTTTCTAACGTACATTACACATATCCAATTTATACTTCAGGAAATTGAAAAAAAAAAAAATAAATAAATAAATAAAAATCAGTTATTCAAACAGCTGTTTTTTGCAACACAATGTAGAAATAACTAAGCATAAAACCAGAAAAATACTCATTACAAATGGGGCTTGAAGTATTCATTAAAACTGCGGCGTAATTAAAATCTTCCGTTTGAAAAACGAATTTCAATGCAATTATACTCTGATTCGGGCCTCACTGTTCCATCCTTTCCCCCCTCAGAACTTCCCTTTGAGCACGCGGAAGGTGGCCCCATGCCCGGTAAAATCGGGGTGAAGGCCATACTTTCCATTATTCTGCAACAGCCGATTGGGGCGCGTTTTAAGGGTTCGGAACTGCGTCATTCCATGGGTTCAAGGTTGGTCAAACACTGAAGGACAATTTCCCTTGGAAGGGAAAAAGAGGTATTTTTAGGGAAAAATGATAATTTTCACATTTATGGTTTTGCTTATGAGGAAAAACGTACTTTGTACCGATATATTGTTGAAAGATGTTGAAGAAAGCAACGAAAAAATTCTGTTGGGGTAAAAATTCTGTTCAAAACTTAAAATTATATTGTTTTTTTTTTTTTTAAATTACTTATTACAACGGTTATCTAAAAAAAATTGTTTGAATTAATTGCAATTTATTTTACGTTTACAAATTTTACTTTTACGTCCAACAAGCAAAAGTAAGCGAATGAATAAATAAACGAATACACAAATCAATAAAACTTTTCATTACGAAATAAAAGTGCCAGAAAAAAATTATTATTTTTTTACAGTTTTACACATGATTAATAGTTTTCAATTGAAAACTTTCGCCTACGACTCAAAGATTTGCAGCACTTTTTTTTTTTCTGTTTCACATTTCTGCTAAACCCACTTAAGAGAATAACGAAGCTAAAATTCAAAGATGAACTAAAACTTACAACTAATTCAAGCCGTTTTTCCATAATATATTTTACTATTCGTCGCTTCTTAATTTTAGACGTACTAATTTCACAGGAAATCTTTTGAATTTTGTGTACTAGAATAGATAAATTTTTAATTGAAAAGTCTTTACCTCTAATTTGACTACTAAATTTATTTTACATTTGTAAGAAAATATTTATTTAGTACAAGATATAAAAATTGTAGATTATTTTATAAATGTAACTTTTATATTTTGAGTAATTATTTGCCTGGACGGAGCACTAATACATCCAGTATGATCTTTGGAGCTCAGATAACATCCGCTATACATATGCGTGTGTTGTATGCATAAACTTCTGACGAATATATTTTGACTTTGCTGTTTTAGTTCTAGTGCCGGTGGAGAAAATACATATATGTATTTTTTTTACAGATACATTTTCAAACATTAGTTATGAAAATTATTTAAATATAACTATCTCATACCAACTTAAATTTAATTTCTAATTTAAATATAAATTGGTGCATCAGACTGATTTTTCGCAAAGTTGAGTGTATGTGCTAACTCATGTACTTTTTTAAACCAGCATTATACATAGTTTTTTCATATGAGACAGAGAGAAGCAAAGGGATGTAAGTGGATGTTTTAAAGTTTCGAGCAAAACGCGTTAAAATTTCAGATCCAAGGTAGGTTTTCATTAACATTTTGTTTTTCTAAATTATACTGTACAGCAGCACCCACCACAAATAATAGTACCATCTCTTGCCAAAAAACAGAGGGGAGGTTATCCTACCCTATGTACTGATTATCTCCAAATTTTTAATTTCGGTACTTACATTCCTTTTCCTCTCACTGCCTCACATGAGCTCTATTTTTTTTTCTCCAAAATTTCTAACATTTTTAATAAAGCCTCACCGTTTCAAAAAAAAAAAAAAAAAAGCCTAAAAATTATTTTAGTATACTAAACTGTTAGTTAACAGTTAAAATGATTCTATAAACTCAACTTATTTCAATTTCAAACCCACAAGAGCTCGGATAGGGATAAATAGGGAAGATAACTGGGAAGCAACGGCAGAAAAGAGGGAATTTCATTCAGTATGATCACGGAAGGGATAAAAAAACAGCTGCAGCAGGTACCCATATGCAGGCCCGTGGGGGTAGGGCCGCTGCGCGTTGCGTCACGAGGTTCAAGGTAGGTCAAAAATGCCCGCAGAACATAGGGACAGAGGGGTTAAACCCTTGGGAACAAATGAAAAAACAACTCCTCTTTCCCCACGGGGTGTATTTTCACCGCATTCGCATCCTGTTCCACGAAGCATGATTTTCCCCCCTCAGATTCTACAGAAAAGGAATTGAACAACTTTATGCATTGCACATTGAACAGATATACATATATTGTATCTGTAGATTATCCCTCTTTCTCTCTCTCTCTCTCTATATATATATATATATATGTGTGTGTGTGTGTGTGTGTGTGTGTGTGTGTGTGTGTGTGTGTATATACACATACATGCACACATAAAAATCGACTATGCCACCACCAAATCCTTTTTTTAAAAGAATGGATGATTTTATAGTTAACGATGAAGTTAATGGGCTGAATTAAGTATTTTTAATAGTTACAGTGAAACCTGTGAAAGTTGACCACTTGCGGTGCACTATTTGAGCGGTCAACTTAAACAGGTGGTCAACTTATAGAGGTTGAATTACATGATATGGATTTAATTCTGTGCCTGAAAATGACGGTCAACTTAGACAGGTGGTTAACTTAGAATGGTGGTCAACTTTACAGGTTTTACTGTATTACAATTTCTAGTGTTTAAAATTTGAGATATATGAATAACAAATACATAAATAAATTAATCAATTTGGAAGTTAAAGCAACAGGCAAGTTATTTCTTATTTTTCAAGAGATTTTTTTTCGCCTGCATGGGTTTAAAACCTTAAAACATAATTGTTTTAACTATATTTAAAAAAAGAGAAAAAAGAAAGAAAAATGGTTAAAACGTCAAGCCAAGAAAATTTTAGATTGTACGTCAAAACAGTCAAAACTAATTCTTCATCATTTATTGGATGACGTAAGCAAATATTGTCAAGAAAACACTATTTTCATTTACTTCAAGAACACGAAAAGAATTATTTTAGTGTGCATGGCTCTTTCTTGAGCTTACATTTGTAAGAGAAAATGTAAACAACTTATAAGTGAAACAGAGAACTCGAGTTATAGCAAAACTTGAGATAGCCAATTTAATAACATTAAGAGGAAAATTTGCAAAATATATTTGAAAACTGATGGGAACAACCATTGTTTGTTAAAATAAATATACACAAGAGCGAAGATAAATTATTCTCTTTTGTAAAAACTCTTTAACAAAGCATTTAATCAAACAAAATAATGATCACGTGTGAAGAAAAAAAAAGCATGCGTGCGTACATTTTTCTTAATACAGTGAAACCTGTGTAAGTTGACCACTTGTGGTGCACTACTTTTGTGGTCAACTTACTAAGGTTGATTTATATGATAAGGGCTAATTCCGTACCTGAAAAAAGCGGTTAACTTACAAGGGTGGTCAACTTCACAAATTTTGCTGTTTATTACAAATCATTTTAAAAAAAAAATCAATTTTAAGAAGTGAAGGTATTAACTCTCCCTTCAAATTTTAAGCTTTTTCGGGAGGCTGTTCTATCTTTAGTAGAAACTAAGTAAGGTAATACGTTGTTATCTACTTAAAAAAAAAAAAGAATCCGCAAAGATTTTTTAGAATTTTTTCAGACTTAATAAGTCAAAATCTGTTGAAGAAATACTCACTCCCTCCGAAAAAAAAATAAATACTATAAATACATATGAAATATCGTCCAAAGTTTGAGTAATTATTAATCCTCATATATATATAATAGCGAATTCACAGATCGAGTAATGCTCTGACGTCATCAACGATGAAACTCGCGCCATAGCGTTATAATTCAATAACATTTTTCGATAATGTTTGACATGCAAGGAAATGTTTTTACTATGACAAGGCTGAAGTGGATCTGGTAGCTTAACTGACTGAAATTTTAGGAGAATGAAGAAACGAAAAGATGGTCAACAATGAACGCTATCTACTGGAGTTTAGGTTTAATCCACTGGAGTTAGGGTCAAAATTTCAACTATCAAAATATCATCAAACAGGCCATTGCTTCATTTTTCACTCACAATTTTCCCCCCGTCATACATTGACGGGTGGTTTTCTAGTTTATCTATAATATCGACAGATATAAGACTTAATTTCTCTAAAAGAGGCATTAAAATAAACATAATTGTCTAATTTTGATATCTTTAATTATTTCAAAACGTTAAATTGTTTGTAAAAAATACAAAAACATCTTTGCTATTCGAACATTTGTGGACAGTAGTGGTCGTTAAATAGAATGAAGATTTATAAAATGTTTCAATAGTCAAATTAGTTCAATCCCAGGCATCCGTAACAAATTTTAAAGCCTTATGCTTTATTAGGTATGGGCAACTAGTTGTTTCAGGAATAAAGTAACGATTACATCTTGTTTAAGTCTTAAAATTTGTTAGGTTGAAATTTTCTCGCAAGAGCTGTGGGATTAAATTTCAAGCACGAATTTGAAGAATTCAGTCAGCATTTTCAGCCTCATGCTTTATTCGGACGGCTGTTAATTGTTTCAGAAATAAAACAGCAGTTGGATCGATTATGGGTCAAATTTGACAAAGCGTTAATTTTTTGCAATAGGGAAAGCTTCTCGCACAAATTGTGGAGTAAAGTTTCAAACACGAATTGGATTTATTCAATCAGCATTTTCAACCAATTAGTTTCAGAAATTAAGGTTACATCTATCACAAGTCAACTCATTGAATTTTTCAGGAGTGAAATCTTATCGTACGAATTGTGGCGTTAAATTTCAAGCACGAATTAGGATGAATTCAATCAGCATTTACAACCACTTTGTTTCTAAAAAAAAGATAACATCTATTATACGTCAACTCATTAAATTTTTTAGGAGTGAAAACTTCTCGTACAAATTGTGGCGCTCAATACAAGTACGAATTAAAAGAATTCGATCAGCATTTCCAACCAACTAGTTTCAGAAATAAAAGGTTGGTTGTAGTGAAAGATTCTCAGACGAATTGCGGAACTAAATATCGCACACAAATTGGATGAATTTAATTAGCATTTACAAACAATTTGTTTCTTAAGTAGAGTTTACATCTATTATCAGTCAATTCAATAAAATTTATTGCATTGAAAGTTTCTAGTACGAATATTGGCGCTAAATTTCAAGCACGAATTGGATGAATTCAATCAGCAGTTCCAACCAACTAGTTTCAAAAATAATGGTTTGTCGTAGTGAAAGCTTCTTGTACGAATTGTGGAACTAAATTTCGAGTACAAATTAGATAAATTTAATAAGCATTTCCCGCCAATTTGTTTCAGAAATAAAGGTTATATCTTTTGCAAGTTAACTCCTTAAAATTTGTTGCACTGAAAGTTTCTCGTATGAATATTGAGGCTTAATTTCAAGCACTAAATTTCAAGTACGAATTGGAAGAATTCAATCAGCATTTCCAACCAATTTGTTTCAGAAATAAAGGTTTGTTGTAGTGAAAGATTCTCGTACGAATTGTGAAAATAAATTTCGAGCACAAATTGGATGAATTTAATTATCATTTCTAGACATTTTGTTTCAGAAATAAAGGGGACATCTTTTATAAGTCAGCTCATTAAAATTTGTTGTAGCGAAAGTCTCTCGTACGAATATTGCCGCTAAATTTCAAGCACTTATAATGCGCTAAATTTCAAGCACAAAAGTGAGCTTGATTTCAAGCACGGATTGGAAGAATTCGATCAGCATTTCCAACCAACGATTTTCGGTCGTAGGGGGTCTGAAGCAAGAAGCAGCTAGGACAGATGGACCGACGGTCCGGTCTCTCTCCAAATTAAGGCCACCGAAGGTAGGCCAACAAACTCTATGTAGGTCACGCGTCGGCACCCATAACCTAAATACGAGGCGCATTCTACAGTGAAACTCGCTTTTTTACCCCTTGAATCCGGAAAGAGATGCAGTTTTCACTTGCGCCTCTGGCCGTCGCTCGCTCTCGCATTGTGTCTGCCTGCCGCATTTGCATTTGCGAAAGTGGCGGAAGATGCGGTGCTAATTGGTTTTTCGATTTCGGGACTAGGCACGGAACACGACACTAAGATTTGGAGCGTTTTAAAATTCGATTTTTTAGCAACGTGAAAAAATAAAAAGAAAGAAAGAAAGAAAACTAAAAGTCATGCAGAAAAAATTTTGAAGATTGTTTTTTGAAGAAATATTTCGGTTTGTGATGACTTATTAGAAACCATTTTTTAAGTTTAAATATTCGTTGTTGAAAATATACGTAAAATTTATGCGACAAATTAAAAAAAAAAATGTATAAAATTTTCTTTCTTGGAAATAACTACAACTGTGCAGATGAAATACATTTTTTGTGTGCAAAAAACGGGGAAAGGGGGGAAAAAACAGAAAAGTAAACAAAAGCTGAATTTTCATAAAACAATCATTATGGATTTTTTAAATCAAAGTTTAGGGAGGTACGAACCAATCTGGATATACATAATGAGTATACCAACTTTCAACGACGTATGTTACTTACAACGAGCTCTACGAGGGTTTTTCATGGGTGAGGGGGGGAGAGGTCATATGAATGTTTCGAAATGAAAGGTCGAAAAGCGCAATTTTAGGCTTTGCATGTGTATTCATACAGAAAATTTTGAGCCATTAAGGGGGGGGGGCTTATGACCCATATCCCTCTTCTTGGATACGGCACTGCGCTGCGCCACTGGTTTGTGACGTACCATCAAAACAGAACTAATTTCTGAAAAGACTTTTAAATGCTGAAAAAAATACTATTATCATGTAAAATTTTACCCCTTCGTATTCGTAAATTACTAGCAGCTGCGTTTTGTTTGTTTTTTTCTTTTGAATAGATTCGATAAAATATTAAAAATATTTTTCCTTCCATAGTTTTCGAGTCCATTTCTCTATAGACAATATAACTTTATAGACATCGGGAGAATCATGCACACATGAGATATAAGCAAAAATTACTGAAATCAAGGAAGCGCACCCCCACCCTTTAAAGGAAAAGCACACACATACACACAGGGGTGCATACAAGGGGAGGGTCATGACTCCTTCCTAAATCATTCATAATATTATCACCCCACAATGTGTCCACATACTTAATAAACAAAATGTAAAAATGTAAATGATTAGAGCAATATTTTCAATTAATTAATTAATTATTAGGAGTAAATGTTTGAAATACTGCTTCTTTTCATTGCTTACGAAATGAATTAGTACCGTTTATGCCATACCTGGTGTCTTATTCCTGGCCGATTTGGTGCTTTTATTAACACCTAAGCAATTTTAGAATTTTCTCGAACATAAAGCCCTATATTATTCAGTGTGACCCCCTTTTCCCTCATAAAACGGCAGGCTGTCTCCGCCCCTGCACACACACACACACATATAATTTTATAGACACTAATCTCATTTCAATTAGTTCAAAGATTTGTTTCTGGTCTTGTAGGTAAACTAGCGATACAGATATTGAAATCACTCTTTTTTTCCCCTACATAGACTAAATAATTATAAGTTGCCAGAATGTAAACTTATGACATAATGATCGATATTTTTCGATTGAGCCAGATATCCATTCATAGTTTGTATTTACATAAGAGCCAATGGCAAAAAAGTAATTTGACTTTTTCATGAAGTTTTTACAGAAGTTTTTACTAAATTTTTCATTTAAAAAAATGATTGCGTAAGAATTTTCAAAGAATTTCCAACAGTTGGCACACTCACATACTTTTTGTAGATAAATCTATACTTAAAAGTTATTTTATGCTAAAAATGAAACATTTTTTGAGTTGCAGATTGTTATAATAAATTGAAACAATTTCAGAAACCTTATTTGCGTTACATAACTCTTCTTTAAAAAAAAAAAAGCCTAAGGGACTGTCCACAAATGCTGTCACGCTTTGAAGATGGAGGGGCGGGGGGCGTGAAATTATGACATCTTTTGACAAGGGGAAAGAACAATAACAAGAGGTGTGTCATCAAGTATTTCTTTTTAAAGAATAAGTTCATGAAAAATAGCGTGATAGGTAGCAACGGAGGTGAGGAGGTATAGTGAAGTGTGGTATTTTGTGACAGGGGGGGGGGGGCGGTGTAAATAGTGAAAAATGTGTGACATCATTTATGGACAGCCTCTAACAATTATGTTGCAATGCTTTTTTTTTTTTTTTTGTCGACTATTTTTAACGTGAAAAGTTATGACAGTACCCTCAAGCCTACTTGTGTAATTTTTAATGACAGTCTCTGTCTGTCGCATTGATGCAAATAATGTAATTTATGACTATAATTTATTCTTATGCAGTTTCAGAAAAAGAAAAGCAGGTGTATATGCAATTACTATAAGGTCATTTTATATTAATTGAAGCATTTTCTTTTTCTCGGCTGTTAGGAAGTTTTGTTTAATTGTTGTACCCATAAAGAAGACATGACCTCCAAAAGCATAATTTCTGGAAGCTCGGTTACTATTTACCGATAAAGCAAAAATTGCTGAAATTTAATTATACTTAAATACCTGTTTAAGCAACTATAAATCAACAACTTTTCAGCAAGATTTGGCACACAGAGACCACCTGCTGTCATTCGCAAAAACGAAAGACTTGGCATATTTATAGTTCTGTTCTTGCAAATGCAATTTAAAGTTATTATTTAAGTAAATATATTTTTTTTACTCTACAATTTTCAACCGGATAAACCGGAGATCCGGATGAACGTGGGCCGGAAAAACGAGGTTCTAATGCATAGACAAACCAAAGGGGGAAAATAATCTTCGTTTATGTGCGCAGAAGAAAAGAAACTGATTCGAAAATCAGGAAATATACTGTGCCATCAAAATAAATATGTATTAAAAACTCCTCCCAAACTTAAACTAATATGGCATTAAAAATAAATTCGCTAGAAGTAATTTTCAACATGTTAATGATATAATAGTTAAAAAATGATCTTGTTTAATTTGTTTCCCACTTTATTTGAAGTTAAAAAAGATTGTTAAGGAAACCGTTGGCCTTCCTTTCCCTTATTTGTTGTCTTTCAATTTTTTTAAAAATTATTTGCTCTTGATAATTGTTTTCATATGGATGAAAAATTTCGAGAAAAAATCAGATTTCTTTTCGATAAAACTCCCTTATCGATTTCACTTAAAGTAAAATTTTAAGTCATTTTTTAAAACCATATATTTTTAGTCGAAAAAACAGTTCATCATTATAAAGGGTCTAAATAACAAAATTACAGCGGAGTATAGCGATACAAAGTTAATTTCAGAAACGATGTCCTCTAATGGTAAATATTCGCTCATGGTAATTTGTCACTGATTAATTTTAACAAAACTATGCATTTTCAAATTTTGAGAAAGGTTGAAGACATTTTTGATCAAAATGAAAAATGCAGTTATATGATAATGAATATAAATGAAGTACTTTAAGCCGATTAAAATGTCATTTACAAATCAAAATAAAATGCTTTTTATTTTTAAAATTTTTAAAAAATACTTTCATATACAGGGTTCCAATGGTACATGTATATCATATTATCAGTTGACTGATGATTTCTAGACTGATAATATAACATACATATCAGCTAAATTATTTCGAATACAAAAAAAAAAAAAGTTTTATTCCAAAAAATCTCTAGATTCCGGAAATTAATTACTGCATTTAAAAAGGGCGGTGTTAAGTGTCATGTAGTTCTTCAATTTCAATGCCTGTTTACTTTTTATAGAAATAACTAATTATCTAAAGTAAGCCATAAACGTAATTTTCTGAGTTACTTGTAGGTTATTGCAAATTATACCTGAAAAAGAAAATGAGTACTGCCTAGAATAACAATGTGTATGCTTGGAGCATTATTTCTTCAGGCAAGGATGAATATGAAACGGTTTCAGAAAATAAAAATCGGAAATAGTGTAGCGAAAAAAAGTCTACTAAATATAATGTTGTTTGTATTTAAAAAAATTCATACGAACTTATCATTTGGATCGATGGTCAGTTCCATTAGGTTAAAAATTATTCGGTCTTCTTTAAGTAAATTTCACTCACCATGCATTTAATTTCATTTTTGTATTTATTTCTTAAGATGTTCATAATAAAATCTGTAGTTTAAAAAAACAGGTTTTTACGAGAATAATAATTATTATTGTTATGAAAAACGTAAACAAATAAATAAATGGGAGAAACTAAAAGCGAAAATAAAATATAAATAAATGTAGACATGCGTAAATTTAAAGAAGCACTAGTTTAAAAATGAAATGCAAAAATAACTCTTACGCTGTTGAAGAAGAATCCAGAAAAATACAGCACGCTTTAAAAGTATATAATAAAATTTGTGCAATGAATTTCCGTAAGTTAGAAAAACAAATTAGTGCCCTTATAATTTAACAAAAGTTTAATCCATTTTTTAGTATTGCTATGAACTCAAAAATAAACGAGATGGAAATTTTATTTGTTTATTTTGTCTTTTTCCACAGGAGAGAAAAAAAGATGACAACCACAGAAGATGCTCAAGTGTCCTATCATTGCGCATGCGCGTGATGTTCCTTTGTTTTAGAGTCCACGCTGACTTCTTCCTTATCACTTTTAAAAATAGCCGAATTGCGATGCAGTTTTTTAGGTCTTAAGCTCACATTAAACTTACTTTTCTGGAAGGTACAGCAAAGGTTTGTTGCAAAGCACAATCTTTCTTGAAAATGAATTCCCTTAATTATTTATATTCTTTAGCGTACTGATGTTCAATGAATGATTTTACAATTTTTTAGTAAGTTTATTATAGTCAATTAAAGTGCATGCATACTACATATATGTAGTAAAACCTTAGAAAAGAATGTAATGACAAATATAACATCTAAACTTAGCATTAAAACTCAAAATCTATGCAAAATTTCAATTCCAAAACATTGTAAAAGAAGGTTTTTCCTGAAATTCTACCATTCAAACTACACACTAGTTAAGTTCATACTATTTATTTATTCATAATATTTTTTTTCTTATTTATTGTTCTTGATCGTATCACAACATTAAACTTATTTAAAACACTGGAATAGAGTTGAAAGTTTTTGTGAACTATCTAAAAAGTAAATTTACAGACACTTCAAATTGATAAAGGTTTTTTTTCCTCAGTTTTTTTTATCTTTTTTGTTTTAATGATGACTCTTTTATGATAGTGTAAATATTGACTGATAAATAATGTTTTTTACTCCAGAAACTATAGAAGCAGCAATATATATCTCTCTCTCTATATATATAGACCACACATATACCCCACAGTATATTTAAAATATATTTATTATAAAGAATACAATGTTCGTGAATCATTGTTAATGTCTCTCGTCCCAAACAGATACTTATACAATATATATATAAAATAGTGTGACAGGTTTCTTTAATAATTATAAATCAATGTTCTGAAATATTTTAAATATTTTCTTCGTATTATTCATCATTTTCCCCGTGTTTGTTCAATCACTATCTTAGATGCATATTTAAGCTAAAAGCTATAAAATAATTGACAGAGAATATAAATCATCTCTCTACTGTATAGGAAGGGTTAATTAATGTATCATTTTTCTTGTGTTGGTGAACATAATGTTAGCTTTAGAATTCAGAGTGTAGTTTTAAGGGTAATTAGTCTTTCTAATTGTTTTTGAACACATTGAAAGAAAGTGAAAAAAAATTATTTTTGCGTACTATTAAAAAATACATAACAGTATGCAAAAAAAAAAAAAAAAAAAAAAAAACCCTCACGAAATAAAATCTGTAAAATAAACTTTCTGCTTATTATTATTATTTTTTTAGTACCGTAACTGACCGTCAATGGTGTGTGTGGGGAGAGGGGTAGGGGTATTACAACAACAATAAATTGTTTAATCTACTTCTGGATATCTTTTCTCATACTCTTTTTGCCTCTCTCGAAAATCAAGTATTGCACATTTATTTAGTGTTCTAAGACTAATCTCAAAAAAGAAATAGCATTCATATTTTCCACACGATCTTAAAGAAAGTACACTTAAAACATTTTGTACATTTCATGCACAAAATGTTTGAAATGTCAAATTGATCATTACAATATGGTACGACCTCATAAAAAAGTATGAAAAAACACTGTACAATGAGAGATCATGACATCAAAAGGGCTTTTAGGGATATAAAAGGAGAAAGGAGACTAGTACAAAGGTCAACACATGTTTGTGTGCGTGAGTGTGTGTGTGGGGGGGGGGGGGGCATAAAAATTTATTCATTATTTCCCCCAGTAATTTTTCAAACAGGACACGTTCATCATGGGTAGAAAAACGCGTTTATGTTTTGTAGATAAGATAAATTGTACTTTATTTCAATGAAGTATTTACAAACCTTTCCACCATCATGTCTAAATTTAAAAATAATTTAAAGATTTGTTTCATATTAACTAGTCAAGAAAATTACTGGTATTCTTTTCCTCAAAGAGTGTGGGGATGGGTTTATTGATCAAAACTTTATCTGTATAGAAGAAAGGGGGAGGGGTATAGTAAGAAATTGCAGGGCTTAATTTGAAGTGGAAGAAGCGGAGGAGCCCTATTAGCCCTTGAAACTCACAAACTCACTTGCATGGATAAACAGTCTGAATTTCGTTTAATATGAAATAACTAACATAAAATTGAACAGAAGTGCATGAGCTGAGATCCTTTGGAAATCAGACCCTGGATTTATTGTCGTAATAATCAGTGCTTAGGGTTGTACATTTGTTTTGGATATTTTTCTACATTACGATAATTCCTGTTTGTCTTTTCATTAAAGTTCCCTTTAATTTTATATCGAAAACATTTACGTTCTTGTAATTCTCTTCAGTTGGATTATGCAAAAAAGAATGATGCTTAGTGAGAAAAATTACTCAATAAATAAATAATGCATGTTCTTACCGATTTGTTCTGTTGGCACTGGAATATTGCAATCTGTACTGGGTTGGTCTTCGGAAGTACATTCAGGATGCTCCTCTTCTTCGACCATGCTGTCTATTAGTTCAAATCACAGATGTAAACACAAATAAAATCCGTACACATACACACTGTAAACAAACAACAACACAGACACAAAATTCCTTAGTTCTTCCACTTGTTCCGCAAGAAGACGGCGAAAATCCTTTTTAAGAATCCTCCCGGTGCCATGGTGGTCCCCTAACACGCACTGTTAACAAGGCACATGGCATGAGCAATATTAAAATGCACACAAACACGCCGCCTTCCGTAGGCAAGGTGCAGAATCTAACTGTAACTGTAACCTACTGCCGCCACTTTCGCTCCAAACGGGAGTTTCGGCTCCCCCCGCACCGCGATTATTGGTGGAAGGAACTTCAACCCTGGCCGGGTGCGTTGAACTCCAAGAGCGGAGGGGAGGAGGTGGCGTTACGTCATGACCCATTGACATAATTCTGTGTCGGCTGCTAGCGCGGCTCTCATTGGCTAGCGATGGGAGAGAAAGGATTTTTCCATTATTGTGTGTTTTTTTAAAGGGTTTTTAATCCACTTTTCTCTTAACTGGATGCTGCTTTTGTGTACCACGAGGAAGAGCATCAATGCGAAGGGGTTTGGTTTGGGCTGATTCGCTTTTGTCTCAGTCGCTCTCATTTTTCGCTTTTCAATTATTTTATTTCTTTTCGAAAAAAAAGGAAAAAAAAAAGAAGCTGCCCTTGAAAAGTTATTCTTAGTGTGTGAAAAGGTATTTTAGTAGTAGAAAATGAAACATTTGCTTTCGCTTCTCATTTGCTGGTGTATTCAGCAACTAGGAGAAGTAGGAAAATCATAGAATGATGATAGTCAGGAAGAGAATGGATGTGGGATGCGATGAGAAAAAAGAGGAGGGGGACGCAAAGCCTCTTTAGTTACATATTTTATATCTATCTACTATTTGAAGACCTGCCTGTCATTTTAGACTTTTCTAGGGAGGAGAGGAAAGGTATATACCTTAATAATTATATTTAAACAATATCTACAGTTATAGATAAACACCCGAGGCAGTGAGAAGCGAAGGGATGTAAGTAGACATTTTCAAGTTTTGAGTAAACCGCTCTTAAAGATAACTTCCTAGGTAGGTTTTCATTGATATATATATATATATTTTAAATCATGCTGTAACATAGCACTTACCGGGGCAACTAGTACTATCTTTTACCCCAAGACAAAGGATAGGTTCACCTACCATTTGTACTCGGTATCTCCAAATTTTTAATTTTGTCACTTGCATCCCTTTGCTTCTCACTGCCTCATATGAACTGGCTAAAATGACAGTGACATAAATAAATAAAAAATAAATTCACGAATCGAATTAAGCATGGATTTGGATTACTATTTAGTAAAGGGTGCCTACAAGAGGGGTGGGAAGAAGGTGATAGCACAGACTGTACCATTGAAATTTTTAGGGGGGGGGGGTAATTTTATAAGGTTTTTGATCACATTTGAGAGGGGACTCTCGTTTGGGGGGAGGATACTTTGTAGCATTTGAGAGGGGTGCGCCGTTGCTCTTAGGGGGGATGGGAACCTCTGCTTTGGTTCCTCTATTAAGTGTACCAATTTCGAAAAAAAACCCCCTAACATTTTGTCTTTCCTAGGGGCACACGAAAATTGTCCTCCAGCCATAAGTGATGTTCACATGAGAATGAGGGGAACGTAAGTTTTCTGTTTCCGTGCAGCTGATTGGACCAGCAGCCAGACTTTTCTGTTAGGTGAAGCATCACTCACTCCATAACGATCCTTTCATTGACTTTCTTTGAGCTTCAATTACTTGAAACTATTTTCGGATGACTTAAGCCCCTCTAATTCTAACCACGACATCAACATGTATACTATTTCTCAAAGCTAGTGGGAGGGAGGGGGTGGTGATGATCCCCCCCTTCCAGGGCTTCTATAAATGATTATACTGTTCGGAAGATATAGGTCCATTTTCTGCCCTTCTCTTTTAACTCTCGAACATTTCCCCAATCACCTTTTGTTAGAGAAGAGAGAAAAAGTGACAGTTAATTTTTCATTTAGTCATACATTTTTTTGTCTTTGCCGTGCCGTATATTATTGGAATTTAACGAATAGCACAGATGGTTATTATTGTTATTCATTAACTTCAAAAGTTCTTTAACTTTCACAAGTATTTTCTCAGCATTTAGCAGTTTCATTTTACTTTTATTTTGTTTTTCATATATCAGTATCGTTTTTTTCTTGTTACACGCTTCCTCTGATTTTAAATGTCCCACCCTTCCCATTAGAAAATATTTCACAAGTAGGGGAATGTATGTGTTAAATAGCAGGGCAAAGTGAAATGGTGAAATATTTACTCTGTTTTTAGCATCACCTATCAGGTAATATTTTAACTGTCCTCATATATATAATGGGCAATTCACTGATCGAGCAACGCTGAAGTCACCAACATGAAACTCGCGCCACTGCATGATAATTTGATAAGATTTTTTTTCAAATGTTTGACATGCAGGGAAACGCTTTATTGTAACAAGGCTAAACTGGATTCGGTAACTTAACTGTTTTACTATTAATACTGTCATTTTAGGAGAATGAAGAAACGAAAAAGTAGTCAACAATGGACGCTGTCTACTAGAGTTTAGGGTTAATAACCTGGAGCTAGGGTTAAAATTTCAGCTATCAAAATATCCCAAAAGAGGCAATTGCTTCGTTCAAATGTAGAAACAACTTTCACCCGTCATACCTAGACGAGCGATTTTCTAGTGTAGTAATAATACATGTAGCCTATTGGAGTCAGAAATAAGTTACCCGCGTGAATTGTTAAGGCATTTGATAATACATACAAGCAAATTTCAAAAGATGACACAAATATTGAAAAATTTGTAGTAAGTCAAAAATTATTTTGGACACAAATATTATAATATTTGTAGCAAGTCAAAAATCATTTTTGTTATTATTTTGTGATAAAATCCTTGTTATTAACATTTTAATTATTAATTGAGACCTCGTAATAGTCGATGAAGTATTTATTTATTTAACATCAAGCTTATTTTTGTTTCAAATGTTTTGTAAAATTAGTCAAGAGCATGTGGGGCAAAGTGGATGGAGCAAAATGAAATTGTTAATTTCATCTACTTATTCAGTCATCTGAATCACCTACATATTCATTTATTAATCAATTAAGTTACATTCCTTACATTCCTTCGTTTTATAATTCATTTATTTATTTATTCATTCACTTATTTTCCTATTCATTATCTCATTAATTTTTTCTCATATATTAATTAGTTCATCAATATATGCATTTGTTTATTGTTTTATTATCTATTCATTTATTCATTCTTACTTTTATTGACTCATTCAACTTATCAAAAATGTTTTTAATAATAACATAGAAAATTTTTATTGAAGACATTTTTTTTTTCACTTTGCCCCATGAAAAAAAAGTGAAAAATTTCCACTATTTTTTAAGGTGCTTTGATGCCAAAATTAAAAAATAATGTTTCAATGTAAGTATAATTTTAAGATACATTGTTCTTTCTTTGTGTGCTGAAACTTTCAAAACAAATTTCCCATTTGTTCATTTCGACAAAGGAAAGTTTTCTTAACTATTTCACTTTGCCTCAAATTCCTCTGCTTTTTTTGTTTTCAGTCCATTTTGATCGTATGGTGTGCATCTGAGAACGCGTAACCATCTGCGTAAATTTGTATGTGAGAAACGTGTTATGAAAATGATGAATATGACAGAAAAATCAATATTTTCAAAGCCAAAAAAGACCGATTCACATCTGAAAATGTGTTTTGACAAAATTGTGCTTAATCATCAGAGAAAGGGAGCAGCAATTAAGAAGTTATTAAATCTTATAGGTATTCTAAGATGCGATACCGGTATGCAAGGGACATTATTACATGCGACTAAATATTAGATAGAGAATAATTTTTAAAAAACTGTAAAGTAACTTTCAAAACCATATTTCAAATTATAAGTTTCAAAATCAACAAAACTAGTGTGGGTTGAAATTAAAATGTGTACATATAAAGAAAATTTAGGTCTAGTTCACAAATGAGGTAACGCATTGAGGGGGAGGAGGGTTCTTGAAAATTGAGTACTAGGGGGAGGGAAGGGGCACAAGAACTGTGTTCATTTTTTAAATAAAAATATGTGAATGAAAAACATTGTGGCATGTGACATGGGAAGCGGACAAGGTGAAGTGTGACACTTTGAGACAAAAGTGGGGAGGGGAGGCGGGTCAGATTTTTCATTAAAAATGCTACATCATTTATAGACAGCCCCTTATCATCATCTTCAAAAGCCACAGGATGCATAAAAGTCAAATCCGTAACTAAACATTTGTTTCGGGTAGGGTTTTGCAAAACAAATTTCTCGTCAAATCATATGATCAATAAAATTGAATTTTATTCTTATAGTCTATTGATTTCTGTTACAATTGATTATTTTAATGATAGCATTCAAATTGAAAGATTTTTATGTTTTTATTACCGTCAGGTATTTGAAATTCGAAGAAAAACGCTGTACTATTTTGTAAGAAATGATGTTTGCAATAACTGAAATAAAAATAAATACAGTACATAATGCACTGAGTTTGTACAATTCTTCAATAATAATAGTTTCATTTAGCAAATAAAATTGAAAATAAATAAATAAAAAATAAAATAGTAATGATTTTTTCAGCAAAAAAAAAAAAAACACACATATATATATCATATATAAAGCATTTTTTGGAATAGTTTTGAAAAATTTCGGAGAGGGTTTTCACCCTAAAAAACCTATGTCTCAAATATGGCCGTGAAAAAGTCTTTAACTTTTTTCTTTTCACACCATGTTTCAGATTTTAACCCCGATGTTTGAAAAATTCCTCAATTCTTCAAATCACCTTGACTGCTGACGTTTCATGGGCTCTCTATTGCGACGAGGACACAATTCAAAGATTACAGAGGTCCACTTGCTGTCGTTTCCTGCAGCTAAAATGGCTTTTCCAAGGTTATATCAATGTAAAAATACACAAAGAGTAATTACTGCGGTGGATTCTATGCCCTCTACAAACTACTAAAGTATATTTTTCACATCAAGGTTTTTTACATCAACGTTCAATTGTTTTGAGTCATCATTTCCGCCTTTCTCACTAGATCAGAACTATACTTGTTCATTGTCTATGTTACATTCTCACGAAAATCCGAGCAAATAATGACCGTCACTTTTGAATTTTGCTTCTAAATTTTAATAATTTCCACCAAATAGTCATGTTTAGCATTAAAAAATAAATAAATAAATAAAAAAAAGAAGATTCACCGTATCACTGTTAGTGAAGTATTAAAGTTTTGTAACGGGAAAGAATTACCAGGAGCTCATCGAACTTAAATGGGGGGGGGGGGGGGAGGGGGAAATTCTCAATTCACCGAATGAACTTCAATTTTTGCCGAATTATGAAATACACTGGTGTGCAAAAATTAAGGACGAGACGGTTTTTTCAATGTAACTTCGTACAAAAGCTTTCCAAATCAACACATTTAATACCGTAAGATCCCCAATGCATAAGGACATGTGTAATGTAAGCAACACTTACTAAAAGAGAAATCAGAGGGATAAAAAGAAGCTTTATTGAGAAAGTAGCATGGAGCTCAATGCGACTGAAGGCCGAAACATCCCTGTGATGGGTGTCCAGCAAGAAGCATCCGGTCTTTAGTAGGCTGCTAGGCAGGTTTCACAGCGTTTGCCCATGCTGAGAATGAGGGTGTAAATGAGTTGTTGAGGCATTGCTGCCCATTCGTCTTGCAGCGCCAATCGAAGCTCCCGAATCGTTACTGGTGGTAAGGTACGAGCTGTCAAGCGTCTGCCTAGAAAATCCCATAAATGCACGATGGGATTGAGATCCAGAGATCGCGCCGGCCAATCCATACGTTCAATATCCTCACTCTCTAAGAGCTGTTCGGCAGCTACTGTGCGATGACATGGGGCATTGTCGTCCATGAAAAGGAACTGCGGACCCATAGCGCCTCTAAAAAGACGCACATATGGAAGAAGAATCTCGTTACAATAGCGGGTCAAGTTGACTGAACCTGCGTCGAAGATGTGAAGGTCTGTACGACTACCAAGCATGATGCCTCCCCAAACGAGAACGCCGCGACCTCCATACCTGTCCCTTTCAATGATGTTCGAGGGATGATTGCGGCTTCTCCGCTCTCTCCAGATGAGTATGCGATGAGAATCGCTATTCAGACTGAATCTGCTCTCATCTATAAAGAGTACTCGTCCCCATTCATTGTCTCTCCAATTCCGGTGTTCCCGGCTCCACAGAGAACGCTTTCTCCGATCTGCAGGCGTTAGAGGTACACACCGTATAGGGCGTCGTGCAAACAGACCACCACCGTGCAGTCTTCTGGCCACGGTAAAACGCGATATCGGTCGTCCAGTCACCTGTGTCGTGTGTCTAGCGATTTCTCCCGCTGTCTGCCGCCTGTTTCTTCTGGCCTGTTAGACAATATACCGGTCATCTGCGGGTGTGGTTCCTCGTGGACGACCACTACTGAACCCCCGGATAGCTGTTCCTGTAGTTTGAAAGTCTCCAAAGTTGTGAAACGATGCTGTGAGCAATTCCGAACTCTGCAGCCACACTTGTCCCACTGCGGCCTTCCTCCAACTTCCCAATGATTCGACCTCGGGTAAAAGCATCCAGATGTCGTCTAACTGATTGATTATTCGCCATTTCTCGCTGAAGCAGCAACTCGGTGTGATTTTAACTGCTATACGACGTGCAATCTCTTTGCCAGGAATACTGATCTTACACCGACAACATGCTTTATATTACTCAGACACTCCCCCATTACGTCTGCCTGCATATCTGCGCATGTGCTACCGTACATCACCTTACTTAATCTCCTGATTGGTCTTTCTGTCCGCTCTGCCTCTTCGTTCAGCTGATATGCTAATTTTTCGACTTCGTCCTTAATTTTTGCACACCAGTGTACGGTACATACATAGGTAGATCTAATGAAAAGCGACATTCGGGAATTCAAAAATTGCAACATTGCATTTCTGTCTTCCAAATTTAAGGACAGGCAAAGTTTGCCGGATGAAGATTTTTTGGAATGCCTCAGTGACCTCCCATCGAGGCGCCCCTGAGTGTATATTATATATTACCTTTTCAAATTATTATTTTTAGTAAAATATATATGAGTCGGCATGTGCAGGACAAAACGTGCGTTTTCCGTGGAATGGCTTTTGTGTTTGTGTGAAGTTTGAACATCTAGAGCTTATGGCAGCTATGTGTGTTGAAGTTAATGAAAACTACAGTCCTTGTTAGCTAGTTTTCGGTACGTACAGTAAACTCCCGATTATCAGCGAGCGGATTATCCACGGGGTGAATTATCCCTTAGTCAATCAACAACAGGAACCTGTATTTTTTCAGCAAAAGCAAATTCCAATGACTTTTTTTTTTTGTCGAAAAATTGCAAATTTAAACTCAGTTTTTTTTGTTTTATGTATTTGTTTATTTTTTTCTGCTTTCTTCATCGTACATACACTTGTTCTACATTAATGCTAAGTTGTGTTGTGCAAAAGTACAAAACATTTTTATTGTACTGTATATGTATTCATTGTTTGTAGAAAGTATTATGCATCAATACAGCAAAGTTTTTGAGGAAAGATAATTTTTACCTTATTTGTCCTTCATTTTAGTCCTTTCGTGGTTCATCCTCTATTTTTAGTATCCGCGGCAATTGTTCCACCCAATTCCGCGGATAATAGGGAGATTACTGTATAGTATAGGGTAGAATCTTTTAATATCGGGAAGTAAGGCGACTGAACATTTTTTCGCTTAAATAGCGGTGTCTTTCTTCGGAGGTATATGATTTGATATATATATTAACTCAGTATAAGTTCACAGTAAGCGTAAACTATTAACATTTAAGATTAAATATTGAAAATGTTTCATACAAACCAAATAAAACAGGAAAAAGTTATTGATTTAAAAATTAAAATTGAATTAAAAAAATGATAATTCCAAAGTGTTTCATTTACAGAAAATTAAAGTAATTCATTACGTGGAAATGAATTTGCTTGATGCAATGCAATTTACAGTGCAATTCAATGTAAATTACCATTGATGTTCACATATCGTTTTTTATACAAAACTTGCCACGATATCTTGGAATGTTGAAGAAACTGAGGAGGCTATAACGAAGCTAAAGCGACTAATTAAGTGTAAATTTCTAGTCGAATTTCGCGACTTTTTTTTAAAAAAAGGCTGCTTGATTTGAAGACATAATACTTCTATAATGGTTCAACGAGGGCAAATGATTTATTGCTTCTTCTTAAAATGTTTTTCATTATTACGCAAACGTATGGATTTTTGGTTTGAAAAACCGACAAATTACTATGCATTATTTTCCCGTAAATCACACTTTTTTTCCCTTTTACTTGAGAATTTCTTTTTTATTAGCTTACAAACAATAATACAGTGAAACCCCGTCACAACCAATTTCAAAGGACCGCAACTCGTTGCCATAGACTTCAAGCAATATAATGGTAATTAGACCGAGACTGCAAATTTATTTCGCTGAAACGAATATTCCATTGTATTGGTATTCGTTGTAACTGGATTTCACTGTATGAGTGAATTAGATAGCATTCTAGTATACAAAAGACGAAAACTGTGGAGGCATTTAGATTATTTAATCTGATCCTCTTAATCGCGTTAAGTCCCATCTTCTCTTGTTCCTCCACCCATCAAACAAACCTTCTTATCCTTTTCTTTTTATTGCCTTTCGAGTCAAGTAAATAAGGTCATTGCAAATACAACTGACTTTCACGCTCTACTTGCTTTTCTTTTTTAATAGAAATATTCTTCCCCAAAAGGGAAGAGATAGTGACGATTTTATGCTTCGAAATCGTAAGTCTTATTTCTTTTTCGGCGTTTTCCTTTCTTTTTTAACGTTTGTTTATTTTTATAGCTGAAGGCTGACAAGGTGGTGGTATTTTTGACACTTATGTATGTCGAGGAGATATATTAGAAGAGTTTCGTTTTTTTTAGAAAGTGAAAATTTTCTATTGAGCTCTTTAACCTGAAAAAAAGGGAATGTTACTGAACTCCAATAAAGATTTATTTGAAAATTAAAAAAAAAAAACGATAAGTCAGTGAAATAAAATAAATGCTACACTTAATTAAAAAATTGAAAAAAAAATCTACATTGAAAATAAAGCAGAACTTATCAATTACAGTCGAGCTCGTTTATAACGATTCCTGATTTAACGAGAACCCGGATTTAACGAAAAAGTTAGAAACATTTGGTTGGTACAATGTTAAATCTATTGGAGCAAAACTCGCTTTTAATGAGCAGACCTCGCTTAAAGCGAGCAATGTTTTTGTGATTCCTAAATAATCTATTAACTTCCTGCTCAGATTATCCTTTTTTGGAAAAAAATATTTTCCCATTTCGACGCTAACCTAAAATTATAGATCAGTCATAAATCCTAAAAACAAGTGATGACAGCCCATTTTTCAAAATTTATAGCAGACAGAAGATTTTGAAAATTATAGATACTGTAACTCAAATTCAAGCAAGTGTAGATGAAAAAAAAAGAAAGAAAGAAAGTGACGATGATGACGAATGTTAAGAATTTGAAACTGACTACCCTGTATGAACATGATGGCTTTTGATGTGCAAAGAAAATTGTAACTTTTTTCAAAGTCATAGGTGCAAATGACGATGTTGCATTCTATGAGTCATTGTTGCCATGAGTGTTCCTCTAAAAGCAATAACACAAGACAGTGACAATAAAGTAGCTCAAAGTAAATTCTATAACGCGAATTTTTCACGAGTAACGAATTTTAGAGTCAACGCGAATTTTTAGTTCACAACACGAATTTTTTCGAAGGAAGTATCGGCTTCGTTACTGGCTACTAAATATTGATTTCGTGAATGTTATTATGTATCCCTTTGATAATCACTGACAGCGTGACAGCAAAAGTTCGCACACCAAATTAGTCTAAAAGTTGAAATGTAATGCATCTTAGTGGTACCTTCATCTAAAGTTAGCGACTCCCTCAAGTCCTATAGCCTCATAGTGTGCACTAGCAGCCTCGTGCTGTAGTTGCCGGCGTGGGAGTGTTCCTGGGCGGAGTGGGTGAAGAACGTCGGGAGAGTATTCTCCTGGTAGGGCCACCCAAGGCGTGAAGGCCACTCCAATATGCTCAGCTAAAGCCTGGGGCATCCGAGCTAAGTCAGTCCTCCACCTGTTTTTTGGTGCTCAAGTTCTTGCAACTAACGGAGGCTGCTTTCTTTCCCCACCCATGAGTGATCACCTGGACCTAACAACATTCATGGTCAAATGTTAGATCATCTTAGTGAATTTGGAAGGCAAAGGTTCCTAGATATTATTAATTGTTCCTGGAATAAGGGACATCTTCCTAGGGACTGGAGGAGAGCGAGAGTCATACCTATTAAGAAACCTGGCAAAACCGACAGCTCCCCGGAGAGCTATCGACCTATAGCCCTAACCAGTATTGCATGCAAAATCATGGAGAAAATGGTACTGAGAAGACTCACTTTTCACCTACATTCGCACAATCTTTTCCCAGAGGAGCAGTACGGCTTCAGAGAGGGACATTGCACTACTGACCAATTACTTTACTTCTGTCAGGGGATTGGAGATGCCCAAAACAGGAAACCGACTAATCATACAATCGCAGTCTTCCTGGACTTGTCAAAAGCTTTTGACAGAGTCTGGAATAATTTACTAATTATAAAACTTTCTAAAAAATTTGGAATTGGTGGTAAAGCTCTGCCCTGGATATACGATTTCTTGAGAAATAGATTTATCAAAGTGAAGTATAACAATTCCCTCTCCAGGAGTTTAAGAATCTCTCAAGGGGTACCTCAAGGGTCAGTGCTGAGCCCAACTCTGTTCTCACTTTACTTATCAGGCATTGAAAGAATTATTAAGGAAAAATGTGAAGTTGGCGCTTTCGCGGACGACATTGTCCTCTGGAAGTCCGATTCTGACGTGAAGAGCTTGGAGAGTGTCATTAAACAAGTCTTAGAAGACATTTGGAATTTCTCTGATGACCACAAACTATGTTTTAATCCAACTAAATCTGTGGTTGCCTTCTTTACTACTAGCAGAAGGATCTATAATTACCATCCCAATATTTTACTGAATGGTCAATTGCTGAATGTGGATAAACATCCAAAATATTTGGGATTTGTGTTGGACCCTGAAATACTGGGAAACAGTCATATTGATCATCTTGTGCTTAAGGCTGGAAAGAGACTAAACATCTTGAGGTACATCTCTGGGCGTGATTGGGGGTCTGATGCTGGAACAATCAGAAACACGTATATCTCACTAATCAGACCAATCTTAGAGTATGGCATCCCAATTTATTGCTCTGCCTCTGCTACAAATCTGAAAAAACTCGAAAAAGTCCAGCTCAGTGCTGCCCGGATTATTACCGGGCTGAGAAACACTTATCCTAGTGATATTGTGCTTTACGGGGCAAACCTTCAGCCGCTAAGTCTTAGGAGACGAGCATACTTAACAAAATATTACAACAAGCTCAGAGCTCTTGGTACACAAAATCGTACCTCTATTTACTTCGAAAATTGGCGTAATAATCAAAGGCTCAGAAGGAACAATCCCTTTAGCCAATTAGCCTCTCTTAATATAATCGGTAATACCGTGGAATCACATCATCTGATACAATGTCTAGACCCAGCGGATGATCTTGACGGCGTCTTTTTCCATCCTGACTTACCGGTTCAAGTGAATAAACAAACAGATCTTCCAGCCTATTTAAGACAAGTAGCTCTAGAGAGGATTGGAGAGATTCCAATAGACGCTATCCGAGTCTACACGGATGGCAGTAGAGACGATAATAACCACTCTGGTAGTGGAATTTACATCAAATCGCAAACTCTTGACTTGAGGATTCAAAGGAGAAACCCTAATTACTGCTCTGTGTTCCGTAGTGAGCTTATAGCCATTGATGAAGCCCTAGACTCTCTGGAGCTTCTCCCCCACGGAACCGAAATTTGGATTCTATCCGATAGCAAAAGTGCAATACAGCACCCCACCAGATGGCAAAGTGTGAGAGATAGTGTAGGAGTTTCAATACTCAACAAACTAAAACAACTTTCCGTCTTTCATCAAATTCACATGCAGTGGATCCCTTCCCATGTAGAAATAGAAGGTAATGAGATCGCGGATACCTTGGCGAAAGCTGGTGCTGCTGAGGGCTCAGAGCCAACGGCATCACTCACCTTTCAGGAGATCCACTCAAAAATTAAACACAGGGATAATATCACTTGGATTAATAAGCCAGAGCACCATTGGTACAGATGTTCACGACCTGGTGGCTCCCTGACCCCTAGGTTTAACAGACAGGAACAAACAACTCTTGCCCGTTTTCGTAGTGGACATCTTAAAACTTTAAAATTTTCGGAGGGGTCGAAGACCTTTCAGACTTGTTCCAAGTGTTCGGTTGAGCAGGTCTCGCCTGACCATATATTGTCGTGCCTGGGGGCTCTCCAGGAGGGATTTGACTGAATACTCAGTGACGGTGCTGGATTTCTTGAGAGTAAAAAACTCATGGACCTGGTCTAGCTCTGCTGACCATGGGGGCATGCAACAACAACAACAAAGTTAGCGAATATGGGAAGAAAAAAAAGTTTCTAATAAACAAAAAAAGAAAAAAAGGGTTAAGTTTCTCGATATGCTACAACTACAAATTGAAAAAAAAAAAAAAAAAAAAAATCGACGGTAGGGGTAGCGTGGCAATAAGTATGAGTGAATCTTCCATAAGTACAATTATAAAAGTCAAAACTAAAAGATATCTTTAAAATTTCAGAACTTAGTTTCAATACTGAAGCTTGCACAGCAGTCCAGCAAAGTAAATATTAAAATGGAAGCAGCTCTTGTATTGTGGATTAAATAGATAAGGAGGAGGGGTTGTTGCCACAAATTGAAACGTTATAGAAGCAACCGTATTTAAAAATGTATTTGATAAGAATAACGATCTTATCATAGAGCACAAATCATCATTATCTTCATTTTTTAACTCATAAATATTGTTACTGTATTTACTGTACTGCACTATTATAGTGCAGCATTTTTCCCTTCATACTGTGCATGCCGTGTTGTTTTATTTTATGTCTTTTCCTTCCATTGATCATTCATTTTATGCACCTTGTATTTCATGTTGAACAGTTTTTATTTTTTAAATACAGTAAAAGTTCATTTCTTTGTGTAGGAAACTGTTGTGTATAGTTGAAGAATGCTTGAAAGCAGTTTGGGGGTGTCTAAAATTATAAGTGTCTAAAAAAATTTGGCGTGCTTCTAAAAAAATTCAAAGCATATGTTTTTCCACAACGCGAAATTTCAACTTACGCGAGGAGTCTTGAAACGCATCCCTCGCGTAACTCGGGATTCGATTGTATACAGAAAAAAAAAAGCAAACAAAGGAAATATGTATGACTTTTCAGGATTTTTTTCGCAAACTCGTTTTTTACGAGCATCTGGTTATAACAAACACATTTCGCGGTCCCTTCGTGCTCGTTATAAGAGAGTTTGACTGTATTGGGAACATAAAAAGTAAATTTAAATTGCCCCATGTATTTCATCCTGAATAAACTGTTACTGCGACCAACCTTTATGAATACTCTTTCAACACGGTGCTAATTTTACATTTCTTGTTGAGCTGCCATTCCCAAGTTATGTTATAATTCAGACTATTTTGGTGGCGTCACTTGGTTTGAATGAAGTATAAGTATTTCATAGGATATTTTGTTTCCTGACATCTTTTCTACTTTTTGTTTTACAAAATAAATTGGTACCACCGTACGCAGTATATTGTCTTATTCCATTATTCAGAATAATTGTTTGGAAGCTGATCTTGAAATGATGATTCGGAATCGTCAAAACACCTTCGCCCTGCATTGCTTTCTTAAATTGCCTTCTTCAGAACCCTGGAATTCCATTGAGATCGCTCTAGAATTCCGCGAAACTTATATATATATATATATATATATATATATATATATATATATATATATATATATATACGTTTCTTTTTTACGCGTTTTTATCAATTATACGCTTTTAAAATTGGTCCCTGCAAAGTTGCAAAGTCTAATACACATTAACCTATACCTATTATACGTTTTTTCGTTTGCACGCTTTTTTCATATAGTCCATTCAAAAGCGTATAAACGGTGCTTCACTGTATATATATATATATAACTTAAAAATTACTTAAAAATAAGATTTGCTTGAAGCTTTTTTTATTAGTGTTTCTTGATTATTGTGAGAGCACTTTTGCCGAAGTCGAACATGTTTTGCAGTTTAAAAGTATTCTTGATTATGATTTTTTTCCTTATTAAAAACATTAATATTTCGATATTATTGAAATATGTCTGTCTGTTTGAGAGAAGGAATTTAATTAAGTTTAAACAAAAGGTAATGATTTCATTTTTGTTAAAAATAAATTCGATGTTGGCACATAGGAAAGCTCGTTAAGTTCTGAACGAACTTCTTGTTATTTTCTCAATTTACTTGGAATTGTCTAGTAAAGTCGAACTCACTTATAACAAACCCTGATTTAATGAGAATCGAATTTAACAAGGAAATCAGAAATATTTGGTTGGTACAATGCTTAGTCTATAGGAGTATAACTCGCTTTTAACACGCAAACCCCGTTTAAAGCGAGCAATATTTTTTAATTCGTAAAATTTCTCTCGACTTTCAGCTCATCTTATCCTTTTTTCAAATAAATCCTTTGGCATTCTGAAGGGAACTGAAAGTTAGCGATCAGCCATAAACCCTGAGAACAAAGATATTGTAACGCAATTATAATGATTTCTGATTTGTGTGCTGTATCAGTCGATGATCTTTTCGTACAGTATCATTCCTGAATGTTGTTTCTGTGGAAGAACGTAGTATATAATACAGAAAACATATGTACAAGGATTAAAATAAAAAAATTGTTTATTTATTAATATTTTTATCAATAAATAACCTCTTTTTTACTTTTTTTGAAGAATTGCTCCATGTTAAATAAATACAAATAGAGCTTCCGAGGACATTGTAACTCAAATCCAAGCTAATTCTGACGAAAAGAAAAGATAGAAAGCGACGAAGATAACGACAAATGGGAAGAACTTCCAGCGGAAGAATCCTTATTTAATTTATTAGTAAGTTTTAATTTATCATGTATTTAATTTATTAGTAATTATTTACGAGCACTCGGTTATAAAGAGCAAATAACGCGGTCCATTCGCACTCGTTCTAATCGAACTCGACTGTATACTGAGCAATAAAAAGGTCTACCTAAATATTCCAACATTGGGCTGCATAATTGAGTTAGTTTTTTTAAAACAAACGTTTTCAAGTTGTATTGTTTTTATAAGGCAGTTTTCAATCTATTAATGCCTTTAATTTATTTCTCGAAAATATTTGTAAAAAATAAAAGGTTCTGTGAAAGCTATGGAAGTTGAAAGCTTGCGGTGCAGTACTTTAGTAATCAACTTAGACAGGTGGTCAAATTATAAAGGTTGATATGATGCCGGACTAGTTATGTACCTGACAAAAGCGATCAACTTAGACAGGTATCAATTTATTAAAATGGTCAACTAAATGGGTTTTACTCTATATTGAAATTATCACGACTGCAGAGGGCCATGGCGGGTCTTTCGTCAGTTGTTTCAACCCCACCCCTTAAAAAAAGAAAGAAAAAAAAAAAAAAAAGGAGAAAAAAAAAGAGGGAAAAAATTAAAACTGCTTACTAGAAAATAATTAACTCTCTTTTAAGTGCCACAACAGAAAAAAAAACCAAGAGTAAATTTTACCTTATATTTATATTCTCGCGTATTTAGAGTCCACCCCTTCCCTTTTTTTCCTTTCTTCCTTTTATTTTTTTCCTTCCTTTCTTTTTTTTCCTTCCTTTCTTTTTTTCTTTTCTTTATTATTCTTTCTTTTTTTTTGCGTCAGTGTCACCGGGAAATTACGGACCCAAGGTCCAGGCCCCTAATTTCCGACTAGGCTGACATGACCTCTGTCAGACCTGGAAATTACTGATCATAATAAAAAGGACTCCATAAAAACGAAAAGTTTGGAAACGATGGTTTATATATCTGTTCCTATCGCATGTGTTGAAACAATCGTTTGAGGATTAATATTTTGTTTTTTGTCCTCCCACTTTCAACCTCTTGTGAAACATAAGATCAACTCTCTGCAATGATTTGCACCACATCCACATTTCCTAACATGGAATATAAACCTCGATCTGCAGATCTTATCAGTCGTCGCTGGTGCAGGATCTTGAGCAGAGCCGACAAAGAGGGGTGCAGGACCTTGGGAAGAGGGCTCCTTTGAGGTGCAACCTTCAAGTCTCAAACAGGTTGAAGGTGCAGTTACCTTTCTTTATTGCGTGTAAGTCCATCTGTCCCTGAGAAGTGAGGGAAAAAAAGGGATAAAGTAGATGTATTTTTTCAACATAGGAAGGAAAAAATATTTTCTGTTGGTAAGTGGGATAGCAGGAAAAATGGGTTTAACAGCACTTTCGTATATTACTTAGGAACACATTGCTAATTCCATGCTTGTGTTAAGTTTTTTTTCTCTCATTCCATTATAATTGGGAAAAGTTGGAAACAGAAAGTTTTTTCTTTTGTTTTTGGACAAATATGTTATAAAATCAATCGCTGCACGAGTTTAAAATTCAACTTTAGGATCCCTCCTGACACAAATGCAATTTTTTTGTCACCCTCTCTGGTGCCTCTTATAGAAATGTGTTCAAGTTTTTTTTTTTTAATTACAGATTGCGGAATAATTTTAGAATGAATATATGAAAATCAAAAGAAAATAAATAAGTAAATAAATAAAAATGCATGTACACAAAAACATGAAAAATTGTATAATAATGCGCAATTTATGGGAGCTGCACTTAGTCTTTTCAATTTATACATTTTTTATTGCTTTTCAGACAATATACTCAAGTCACGACACCAGGCGAAAGCGATTCATTTGCAACAAAATTTCTAGTAGTATCATAGTGAGAGTTTCTATTGGCTGGTACAGTAAGGGACCCAACTGGAACACCCCCAATTTCGGAGTTCCGAAATCTGAACAACTCTAAATCCGAAACTTTTCACTTGAAATTTTTATTTAAAACACCATCATAAATCTTTGAAAAAAAACCCCCCTTTTTTTTGTCCGTTTTTTAAGTTAAAAATTGTTAACGTTTAGTTTTTTTCTTGTTAAAAACACAGTAATTTCAGTTCAGCTTCTTTATTTAAACGCTTTTTCGATGCCACGTGCTGTATTTCTGCTGTAATCTTCTAACATCCACTTTTGGTTAATGATAATTATTTTTTTCTTCTCATAAGTATGCAATAAAAAACCTATTGTACAAAAGTACAAAATTAGTTTTGGTAAAAATATTATTTATTTATTGTATCGCAATATTTTTTGGTTCGTAAAATTTCTATTAACTTTCAAGCTCAGCTTATCTTTTTTTTCTTTTAAAAAAAAAAAAAAAATGTTTAGTATACTGAAAGTTAGTGATCAGCCTTCTTTCAGTTAGTGATCAGCCTGAGAACAAAGATAGTGTAACGCAAGGATAGTGATATCTGATTTGTGTGCTGTATCAGTCGATGATCTTTTCGCAGAGTATCATTCCTGAATGTTGTTTCTGTGGAAGAACCTAGCATATAATACAGAAAACATATGTACAGGGATTAAAATTAAAAATTGTTTATTTACTGATATTTTTACCAATGAATAACCTCTTTTTCTTTTCTTTTCTCTCTTTCTTTTCTTTTCTTTTTGTTTTTTTTGAAGAATTGCTTCATGTTAAATAAATACAATAAAGGATTTAATAGAACTTCCGAGGATATTGTAACTCAAATTCAAGCTGATTCTAACGAAAAAAAAAAAAAAAGATGGAAAGCGACGAAAGTAACGACAAATGGGAAGAACTTCCAGAGGAAGAAACCTTAATATGCACTATAGCTTTTGATTTGTAGAAATCATTTTCAAAACCAGGCGTGCAAATGACCATGATTTTCGGGCGATGAGCACTCTTCGAACACAATAACACAAGAAAGACAAAGACAGTTCAAAGCAAAATATCCAACTTTTTTTGGTACTGAACTGAAATTAGAAAAGCAAAGCAAGTATGTCTTAGTTCTTAGAAGTTTTGGGCGAACCCGTTTTTTACAAACATCCGGTTATAACGAGTAAATATCGCGGTTCTTTTGCACTCGTTATAACTGAGTTCGACAGTAGCAAATTTTGCTCTTCAATTAAAGTAAAAAAGTATGGTTTCAAATTTTTTTTCTTGGATGAATTGGCAGTAATAAACTTCCTTTTATGCATTCCAAAACGAAAAAAACTACCAAATGCTGTGTTTATCCGCTGGTTGATCATTTTTTCTCTGTGTTACACAAATAAGACATATGGCAGAGAAATATACAAAGAAAAGCCAAATGCCTGTATTCTTTAAAAAATATGTAGAAATATTTTCAGAATAAGTATTCATAAAACGGAACGGATGACGATTTATTTTTCCCCCATAAGTATTTTCTCAAGAATAGTGATTATAGTGTTTCATAATTGATCTGTCCATTACAATTCTTTCGAATTGATAAATTTCTGTGTTGCACAGAACAGACTTACGGCATTACGCTAGGAAAATATAAAACGAGAAAGCGATTACTATATCACTATTGGTCAGTTGCCATCCGATCTGACAAAATCTCAGTTCGACAAATCAGACAAAAAATATAGTCATTGCAATATTCCACAAAAGCAATTCATTTAGTACGATGTGTAACAATATGCTTCATATTGGTCAATGGCGCAGCCAGGATAGAGCTTTTGGAGCAAAAATCCATCCGAGAACTCTTGATTTAACACATATTGCCAGTTCTAATATGGTAGTTTATACTTATATAAGGGCGGTTATTAGCAAAAACCCCACGCAGAAGGTTATTTCTTACTGCTCTAACTGATTCTGACTTCCTTGTCAACTAAGAATACAATGGAACATAAATCTCAGAAAATAGGACGCAGTAAGGCATTGGCCCACCTTGGGTTGTGTAGCCATATGATGATGCCTAGCAGGCCGGGCGGTACGAGAAAAACCCGCCTGTGGCGGTTTGGAATACGCCGCTTTCGTCGGTGTGGTTTGGGGGGTTTCGTCCCCTTCTTGCTGTCTGTTTTCCTTTGGGGGATTCGCCTCTTCTGCCGCCTGTGGCGGTACATTAGTTAATGAGCAGTACATTAATATTCAGCGCAAAGCAGTACCACAGCAATTCCAAGTTACGCTGCGCGCCGTTAACATAACCATTAAATCATATCATTCTAAGATCGACTTTTCAGCCGTCTACCGGGACGCTTCCGTTTTAAGCAGAGAGAGAAATTATTGTAAACTTGTATGTTGGAAGTAGAGAACAACTGAGGGAAAAAAATTGACGCAAATGAAATGTCTTTGCGAATTGATGTTTTAACTAATATCTCCGATAATTAAAGCCGTAGAGTAAAGTAACCTGTCCAAACATGATACCTGAAAAATTACGAAGTTATCGAAACCTGGTTTGATTGTCAATTATCTGGCGTTCCAGAGGAGTTACGACGACACACAGACACAGATAGATGCACTCGGATTTTAATATTTAAGATGATAAATGCTACAAAATAGGAAGTTTGATATCAAAAGAAAAAAAAAGTATAAAAGCATCATACACTTTTCTTGTGTAGCCTTTATATTATAACTAAGTTCTGAAGTAAAACAAGTTATTAATGTTCCATGAAAATCAGCATGTGCATGATTTTTATAATTCGCCGATATCAGTAAGAAGTACTACCATTACAGTTGTTTTCACAGCAAAATCGTTTAGCCATCATGTCTATCTAAATACATCCACTTAACAACAAACAATCCTGCTTTAGAAATATTTGATTTTAAAAACAATGATATGTTGCTAAATTGCTAGAAATTGCATTGAGAGAGAGAGAGAGAGAGAGAGAGAGAGAGAGAGAAAGCATGAAAAATAGTTAATTGTCATCTATTTCCTTTCCATAGCATAAATCGAAATCTCTTGCAGAATTACAACTAGGAGCCAAAGTACAATGTTCTGAAAGCTTTTCCATGTTTCCTCCCCCCTTTGCTTTTTTTCCGGTTTGGTTCAGGTTTTTTTTCCCTTGTGCACCCCTTCCCAATCCAACGAAGCGAGGGGCTCCAGGGAGGGTAGGTTTGTAGGTTCATCGCACTGGGCCAAGGTCTCCTGGTTCCGACCTTGGTTCTGCTTCCCTACTGCTGAAAAGCGCCCTCTCGCGAATTTTATTTCAAGCTCACATAACGGATTCCAGGATGAAAAATCTGCCTGCAGCTGAAATTGCTGCTTAAATAAAGTAATGAGGGATATATAGTTAATTTAAACTGTGGATGTGAATAGAAGACATGACGTAATGTAAAAACAAAAACTTTAAAAAAATAAAAATAATAAAGTATAAGAAGGTGTCAATTTGTTTATGCATAACTAGTGGTACCTGCACGGCTTTGCCAGTAGTTGAAAATTAAAACTCATTCGGTTCGCCTGTGTATTTACAAACAATGGATGACGAATTTCTCCCCAATCGGCTATGTTCATTCGCTCTCCCCATTCCACGTCATGATAATTTCGTAATTTACTCGTCCATCTTATGATAATTTTGATCCGGAAGATGTTCTTAAAATTGAAATAGAAAAATAATAAAATCGAATTTTCGAAAAATCGCTTCGAGGTACACACTCCCATGCTACAAACTAACTTTGTGCCAAATTTCATAAAAATCGGCCGAACGGTCTATGCGCTATGCGCGTCGGACATCCTACAAACATCCAGACATCCAGACAGAGAGACTCTCCGCTTTATTATTAGTAAAGATAAAGATGAGCAAAGATGAGGAAGAAGGACGGGAGGCAATAGGGCCGTTTCCGAAATTTTAAAAGTAATTTTTTTCTCAAAGAGCGTGCTTAAAAACATAGGATTTAACCATTTTTTAAATAATTTGACAAAGTTTAATATTTTTTAACAATTATTTTAAACGGTGCAATTTTATTGTTTACGCTTCTGCACATGACATCACAAATGATGAAATAGGGTAGACCGGAGCACATTTTCGAGGATTTTTTTCAATGAAATTTCTAATTTTTATGCTTGAACATAGGAAATTTTTAGACATTGTGGTTTTCTAAAGCAGTTAATGAAGTCAAAACTTGTGTATTCAGTTGCTGCTCAGCTTGTGCTTTTAACCGTAAAAAAAAAAAAAAAAAATGTTTTTTGAGTCCAAGTCGGTTACGTAAACTTTCCCCGAACACGAGGCAAATTTACGCATCGAGTGGGGCACGTTCACGCATATTAAAAATGATACCAAATAGTAAGTGAAATAGATATTTAACCAAATTTAAATATTTTATTTCTCTTAAAACACTTTAAAAACAAGAAATCACAAATAATTAATTAAAGATCATTTTATAGGCTAAACTAAAATCACAAAACATATTGCTAATTAAAAACATAAACTATTTAGTCATCTTCTTCATTACTGTTAGATTTTACCAACAAAATTAAAAGTATTTCTTTTCGCATAGGACTGCGTTTTGACATCTAAGACGCTGAACCATGTATTGTCCTTTTTTCTATTGGTTGTGTGCTTTCAAACAATAGATGCAAGGGCAATTCTCTACTCCGTAAACAGAGTCTTTCACTAATTTTCTTTTTACAGAGTGTACTAACTTTTCCCTGTCACAGGTTTCGGTTTCATACTTTTTTTCTTTGATATCTTCTATTTCTGCTTCAATAGAAACTTGTTAATTTTAAAGTAATTTCTCCTTTTTGTTTTGTTCTGCCCATTTTGTTTCTTTTCTTTGTAGCTTCTAACTGCTCTTGTCTGAGAGCTTCTTTAATCGCAGTATCAGTTAGGATTGTGAGCATCCTCTTTTTTCCTTTTCCTGGTTCCTAAGCTTTAGGTCCTATTTTTTCAAATAGTTTCAGTTCAAGTAGTCCATATGTGATGATGTGGAAGGCTTACTGGGAAAAATACTTGGATTATTGATAAAACTTTTCATTATTTTGACATCTAACGTGGTTCTGTTTGAACGTAGTGTCTTACCATCTTTAAAATACAGATAATGTATCAGAGGCTGAATAGTGTATAAAGTTAAAGCTCAACAAGCATGAAGATATCACTCTATGATTGTAAGCTATAAGCTACGAATCTTTTACTTAATTTAGAATGAATGGTTATTTTTAAAACTAAATAACCTGAAATTCCTGAAAATACTAAAGGTTTGAAACAGTACAGAGCGAAAAAAGCGTCCGAGGCCCATTTAGAAGTAAGACAGAGTAAGAACGTGCGTAAATTTGCCCCGATGAAAATGCGTAAACGTGCCCCGTTGGCAAGTTTGGATTTATTTTCACCGTGAATTTTTTTTTTTACTTTTCTGTCCATGCAAATACAATTCTCAAAAAAAGGGTAATGTTCTGCTATTTTTAGCAAAGTATTATTCATTCACAATTAGCTTCAAAACGTTGAACACAAAATTTACTCGGCTTGGTAGAAAACAGATTTTTCTATCCGCATATTAAACCGAAGCTCGACTGATGCTCAAAAATTTGCGAGAATATTTGCTAGGGAGCAGCATCAATCTGCTATGACTGTTGGCTCTTCAGTTATAACTCGTTTTTGAAAAAGGGCTCTGCGTAAACGTACCCAATGTGTGAACGTGCCCCGGTCCACCCTACTATTCATTGATACCATTAGCAGAGCGAAATATTTAGTTCGTATCTTTACTCACGTGTACTGGCTACGATATGGTTGATAGCAAGTGTAGAGCGCAATATTTAATTCGCTTCTTGATTATTTTAACGTGGAAATGTGGTAGAGAGATGCGTCAAAGTACATCATTTGTGACGTTATAAAGATAACACCTTATTTTCAAAGTCGACAGTAAAAAAAAATAATTAAATAAAAATTAAGCGTTGGGAAAATTAAAGTATTTTTTGGGTCCAAGTCTTTTTTTTTCTTTCTCTATCAATTTCAATGACTAAAAGTTATACTTTTCCTAAAGGAAACAACCCCATTCGTCTACATCAAATTTCTTTGCAAAAAGTTCTTTTTGGTCAAATATGATTTTCGAACCTTTTCATCTCCAACTTTTTAGGCCTAAATACTGTCTGTTTAAGATATATTGATATCTGCGAAAGCTACCTTCGAAAAATGATCGTAAAAAGTTTCGGAGTTACCAAATAAGAAGAACTAGATCTAAGTAACCAAATCCGACGCTCGTTACATTGCTACAATAATAGTACCGATGATAACAATACGGTTCGTGATCATGAGAACTCAGGCTTGTTTTTAAGAGGAGTCAAGAAAAAATTTCATTCTAGCTGAAAAAAAAAAAAAAAAAAAAACCTGTGACCCTCTTCCTCCAATCAACTCTAATTTGAATTCTGAAACTTTGAATTCAAATTATGTTTTCCGCAATCACGAGTTGCGACAAGAACCTACTCATTAGAGTTATTGTTTCTAGAAATGGCTCCCCCCCCAAGCATGTCTGTCCCTCCTCCTGGGTGGTTATGTGTGTATAGTTGTGTGTGTGCAGGCTTACGTGTGTGCACGTAGGCCTGTGTATGTGTGTAAAGGCGCTCACGCGTTGGCGAGGGTGTATGAGCATGCATGTGTAGGACATGGACGCCACCACCCAGCAGAAGTGGATTCCGGGGGACAGTGCTAAGGACCAGAGCAGCCGTGCCGCCACCGGTGGGCGGTGGTGCTGCTGGTCCAAGCTGAAAAAGGAACCACAACGTCAAGGACTGTCAAATGAGAACAATAAGCAATCTTGATTGCTCAAAAAAAAAGTTAAAAATTAATATTACATTTATCTTTTTAACAAACTTATTGCATTTGCTTGGGAACAATTAAAACAATTCTCTTTTTATAAAATAATCTATATATAGCTATGTTACATTTATACATACATATGTTATACATAAAATACATTAAATACATTACATATAGGGGAAAAGGGGGCACATGTAAACATTTTTTTCATTTCTTTATCTTTCAAAGAATATTATTAATTTCTGAACGCAAAAGTGTCCCCATGATTGAATACACTTTTCTCTGTACCATAGACTTTTTTAGGGGGGGGGGGATTTTTAAAAAATTATTTCTTTACTTTATGATATTATTAAAAAACGTCTGCAGTTGCAGGCTTGGAGCACATATGAACACGGGTAAAAAATGCAGGAAAGGCATCATATTTTAAAGCAAAATTCTTCAGTATGAAACATATACCTAAATAACAAATCCGTTGAAGGGTATGTAACCTATACTGCGTCAGTTTCAATTGTACAGTTATTGTTTCACTAAGAAAATATTTTCCTCGAATTATATAACTGCGTACTGTCCAATTCTGATGTCTCGTAGCATGTTCTAATCACTGAATAGACTAGACAAAAATTTATATAACTACATAACACAAATAATTTTTTTTAATGCAAGGGTTACTATAGATACATTTTGCTTTTAAGCTTCCTACATTGTGTGATAATGTATTTTAAAGTGATTTTTAATTTCATTTTTCAATTACATGAAAATATTTTGTGTCTTTTTATTATCTGTAAGTATTATATAGCACTAAATTATGGATCAAAAATACTTAGTAACAAAAAAAATTTTTAAAATAAAAATATTAAATATTTATTTATTTATATTTTATTAATATTAATAACAATTGACAATAAATTTACAAACTGATTATAGCAAAATTATACTATAAATATTTACACATTTTTTTAACACTTTCAAAATCTTACACTAATAATAATATTAAGGAGAGCGGCTATGGGAACTGTTCACTTGTGCTCCTAGATGTTATGCTCACAAGCGCCCCATCGTCTACTTTAATTAAATAAAAATATTTAAACATTGTCATAAATTTACTTGAATGCTTATGCAATGGTTCGTAATAGTTAGATTTAGATTAGCAGTTAGTTTTTAAAATGTTATAACATGAAGAAGACAGTGATAAAAAAAATTTCACACCTGCGAAAACAAAGAAGTTGCCACCACAGAAACATAAAATGGCTCACTGCTCTAAATGTTTGTCCAAAAGTAGTAAAAAATACCATGTTCACATGTGCCCCGTGTTCACATGAGCCCCCCTTTCCCCTATAGGGGAGACCGGGAATAGTTGGCGAACTTTTTAAACTTAATTTTTTAAAGGTTGTAAATGTACCAGAAAAATTTTACTTTATTGCTTGGACAATCTGTATGGTATGAAAAAAGTCGTATTTTTGTTTTGACAGTATTATTCTTTGTCTATTCTTTACATATTTTTTTTGTGAACCTTCGAAGAGTTCGCACACTTGCCCCGTCACGGGGTAAGCTGGCGAGCCATATGGGGTAAGTTCGCGAATTGAGAAAAACTTATATAAGACACAGAAAATTTCCCATAAAACCTGAATGATGCTTTAAATAAGCAAGTAAAATTTACCAATGAATGAAAAAAAGCGAAACTAGTATTATAATTGCTTTAAAATTATGTATGTTACACCATATGAACAGTTTAACTGATTTTAGAAGTAAATGCTGAAAAATGCAAACATTATTTGAAATGAAATATTTTATTTGTCTCCGTTCTTCTTTTTTATGTTTCTTTTGGGTTTACATTCTTTTTTTCTTGGATTCAGCGATTTCTTGTATGTTTTGGAGCCTATTTGTGATGATTTGCGTTTTTCTGCTAAGATTCCTTCTTTCTGAAGAACCTTTTTGACTGGAGTATTAAAGAGTATTGCTGTAGACCTCTTTCGTTTCTATCCTTTTTTGATTTGACCCTCTCCAGCTTTAGGATAAGGTCGTATATAATCTGGAGTAATGCTCAAAGACGCATGTGGGTTTGGCTGAGACATAGCGGTATCCTCAGTAAGAAACTCTAAATCTGAATTATTGAATAAAGTAGCAACTGAATCTACTCTAGGACACTTACATCCAGTTTTATTACTTTCTTCCAACATGTTTGCTGCTCGGACAAACAGATTCACTCATAAATTCAGTAGATTGAGAGTGTGAGTGAGTACAGTGATATAACTTGGCATGAAGTCACAGTCCTGAAAAATGTTTGAATTGCAGGGAAATACACCAGTTTCTTTGAAACCATTCATAATAATTTGGGGGCTTGCTTCCTGTGGAAAAGCAACTGTTACCACCGTTGGTACGTCGTAAATCGTCATTGGCATTCTTGGATTATTCACCATCCAAGAATCACAGGTGGAATTAACGTAATTTTTCAATGGTCATGTAGACTCTTATCAAGAGGCAGCAATTTACGACTATAATGTGGTGGGAAAGAGAGTGATGTTATTATTTTTTGTAGTGTAGTAGTTTCCTTACAAAAAATATCAAGCCCTTCTAGTGACGTGGGAGTCGTAAATGTGTAGTAAGAGAATCAGAGGTTTTTTTTTTTTTTTTTTTGAACATCAAGTTAGTGTTTTCAGTAAAATCCTTTAAGAAATCTGGAAACCTTTCAGCTGTCATCCACCCACTAGGGAATGTACCATACATGCAGCATTACATCTGGTGCGGTTTTTCCGTTGTTGTTTTTTCTCTTGTATTTTCTCATTTCCGGAAAGAACAGCACGTATGTTGACAATTATGTAAGCATGTCTATAAGAAACGTCTATAAGCCGAGGCCTTCGAGATAGGAAGGCCATCCAACTAGCAAATGACTTCATCGTTCGTCGATCCACAATGATATTGGGAAGTGAGCACTTCGATTAGTATTTTGGTTTAATTAAACTATTTCGTTTATTTATTATTGTCTTCTATTATTTTAGTAGAATTAAAAGTTCTACTTTTTCATTTGAAAACATAAAAAGGAACCGATAATCATACATTAAAAAATACACTGAGCTTAATTCATAGTATTTCACATAAAAACATTTATAAGTCTTACAAAGTTTTCAAATAACTAAACACGATTTTATTTTACAATCATGTTAAAACGAAGTGATAAATAAACACAGTTTTATTTTTCAAACTAATCGCATTTTAACTACTTGTATATTGTATTGAAACATTAACTCTTAAGAAATATTCAAATAAATAAATGAACTTTCATTTTACAATTACATCAAAACAAAAAATAATTTTACCATTGTATTTAAAGAAGAATTAAATGAAATTTTTAAAAAATAAATAAACATTTTTACTTAAGTAAATGGGAAACATGACTGCAATACGTTTCAAAGACATAACATCAAAGTAAAGAACATAATACCAGATTATTAATGTTAACTTAGCTGAGCAAATTTATGCTTTTAAAAAGACATGAATGCTTGGGTGCTATCCCCCAAAGTAAACGCTGCCCCACCCCTTTCAATTATGAAAACTTCAAGAAAAATACCCCAAAAAACATCTCCCCCATCTCCCTTAAAATTTCAAGGGCACAGTCATTTAACTATAGCCATTGAAAAACTATCATTACTATGAATACTATGATTCCGACCCCCCTTCCCCCCTTCGGTGGACTCTCTCGAAAAATTACACAGGAATTCAACTTGAAACACGTTAATTAAAGAATGAATAATACAGCATCATGAATACGGTATGTTGTACATCAAAAAAATGTATTCAATATCTAAGCAGCCTTTTTTTTTTGGAATTTGGCTACTTTTCCATTTTCAGCTTTTTCTGCTGCTAATGATTCTTGTGTGTGTGTGTGTGGGGGCTTCAATAGTTCATCATTTTAGGCTTTTGAAAAATTATTTTAAAAAGCATTAATTGATGACAAAGTAATTTTTTTCAAAAAACTTTTCATAGAATGACCATTTTAGCAACTTTCTTCAATATTTAAAATCTCATATATGTTAAATTTTAGATCAACATTTTGCTGAGTATGCTCTTTTAGGAATTCAGTGTGACAGTTTTGTGACAGGGGGAAGGGAGGGTATAACAAGAAGTGTGACATCACGTGTTGTTTATAACAATATGCTCATGTTGAACAGCGTTACATGTAACAAGGAGGGTGGGGGGATTTGTTCGTAATTTTCCAACATACTTTATGGACAGCCCCTTAATTCAATTTATGTTACAGTTTCAGAGTTCCTGAAAGCTTATTAACAGAAAATCCAAGGAGTTCAAAAAATATGTAGTTCAAGACATTTTGCCCTTTTTAAGCATAAACAAACAAGCATGGAGAATTTGGCAAAAACACGTTGCGTATCCACTGCTCAAAAATAATCTTTCGTAAGCCCAGAAACTATGAATACCTCTAACTCAACCACAATTTGTGCATATCATAAAACTTAAAGACAATAGTGGAAAAAAACATATATATTTTTTTAATTTACGCACAGAACCAGCTTGTTTGAATAACATTGCAGGGGCGTAGTTGGAGGGAAATGTTTGAGTATCGAACCCACGACCTCTGGCGTTCAAAGCTAATCTTCTACCTCAGAACTATGGAAGCCCATCAAGGAATGTTTTTTGATCAAAATAACACATGCTAGCGTATGGAACAATTTAATCGAAATCGAAAATATAAGATTAGTTCAGTTAAAAGCCTGTTTCAATCAACTTGTTTACATACATATTAACTGAATATCAACACCAAGTTACGTTGCTTCTGATAGCAACAAGTATATTTGCAGAAAATTTTGACATATGTATATTGTCAGCTTGGAAAATCCATTTCGAATAAATGCGTGTACAAGGTTGAAAAAATAAAGAAATAAAAAGTTGCAAGTTAACCATTCCAAATATTAAAGCAGTACGCTGAAATTACAAATTGCAGACAAAGATATCAGAAAGGAAACTGACAATTGTTTGTGTAATGGAGGAAAAATTAAGTAACTTTAACTGCATGAACTCGAAAGCATAAAATGTAAATTTGTTTTTCCGAGAAAAGTACTTACCTCCGAACTTGAAAATTTATTCCATGAGGAGCCCAATTCTTTTCTTCGCATGCAGGTTGTTCGGAAGCAGAAATCGCTGACTCACTTTCCCTCAGCAGACATTTACAAAACTTATATTATATATATATATTTCAATTGCTTCTTCATTCCGGTACGTGGAAAGGATGAGATAAATCCAACAGTATTGTATTCAAAAATTTGCATCCGAAGTTACATATTTCCTATTTCATCTATTACAGCCAGAGCAATTAGCACTACTGTTTACTGGTAAAACGCACTGCTTTCAAAGTTTCGCGCCAAGTTCATAGATCGACGACTGGTGGCGTAACGAAGCGGGGGGAAAAGGAGTTGTCTGGCCCCGTGGGTCTCGTATAAGCTCAAGAATAGTGTAACTAATGCAATTATTTCATTAAATTGGCAATTTACAGAAATTAAATTTCAATCGTTTAATGTTTTGGGGCGATTCTCGAAAAAATGTCCCGTGCGTAACGCTAAGCTTTTTATTTTTTCCAGCTAACCAAAGCCTTCAAAAAATAATACTGTTGAGGAATAATACATTCTTAAATATACTATCAAAACATAACGGTTAATCCCATAATTAATCAATAGCTGCTTGAATAAAATGAAAAACTTAGCTTTACGCACGGGACATTTTTTTGAGAATTGCCCTTTGACTCTAAAAACTTAACTTGGGGCAAATATGCGAATTCGCACACTTACCCCGAAAAAAGTTCGCCTACAAGCCCCAACTCGACGTATTGAAATCAAGTTACACTCGTTCAAAAATGGTTTCATAAAATAATCCGAATAAGACGCCATTTGTTGCGTAGAAGCATGGGCTATTCAATATTAATAAGTTTTGGTAAATTACTCTACTATTTTATGTTTTATAAGAAAATAACTAAGGTTGAAAAAAAAAAACTTAACATTGTGAAAATACACTGACAGTAGCGAGGCATTCTCGTGGTTACATGATAGCTCACTCAGAGCTGTCAAGTCAAAAACGAGAAAAATATTTAACATTCGCACACTTACCCCTTCGCATACTATCCCCGGTCTCCCCTATATTAAAAAGATAAATGTAACATATGTTATTTTTATCTTTTTAATTCACTTATTTCATTTGCTTGGGAACAATTAAAACGTAAAACAATTCTTTTTTTATGAAATAAACTATGTATTGCAACATATTCGCCCAACATTTTGGAATGAATGTACAAGATTGCTCTTTTTAACACCCTTTTTTCATTACTTTTTAACTTATTTAGTTTCAAAACTCTGTTTTTGATTCGGCTCGGCTTTTTTTTTTTTTTTTTTTGCACATGTTCTGGCTTAATTTTTATTCTAACGAATCGAAAAAGAAATGTGCTAGAAAAGTTTTACAATTTAAAAGCATAAATAGTAGTTGAACTTACTAAAACATAACATTTTAAGAGATTGAATCTGGTACTCCATGAATAGCTTACAATTTTCTTTTTACATGCGAGTGAGATACCTAATCGGCGAAATAATCTGTGAAATTCCAGCGAAAATATCAGTGAAATATTTTAAGCTACAAAACGATAAAACAAAGAACAATATATTAAGATATGAACTAAGAGAAAATATAAATAGAAATCCAAGCATTCTAGTTTAATAAATGAATTGCCCATGGTTTTGTATCAAATGAGATTATAGCACTAAAATTTAAAAAATAAGAAAACAAATTAAAAAAAGAAACTTAACGGCTGCAGTCGATTTGTTGCTTCGTGGATTGAAATTTTAAACGTGCAGTGCTGCATTTTGAACCAATTAATAAAAATTGCTAGGACTTAAAAATTTACGAAAAAAAAAAAATAAAAAATTCTCGTTTAATAAGACTTGTCACGCAGTTTTTTCCTCCAAATTCGAGAAATTATCCTCTTTTCTGAATTTTTAAAAATTGCACTCGTGAAAGTATAGGATTATAATTCTTTCGTCATTAGCTGCATTATCATTTAAAAAACATCTACCCTGAACATAAAATCAAACACAATATTTTTGTTTGTTACTGATCTCAACTTACACATTTTAAAGAAAACGCTTCTTCAATATAATTTTCTCATTTATTCCGCAATGTTTGCGGCTGATCGAGGCAAATTCAAGTTATGGAAATAAACATGCTAATTTAACTCTCTAAAATTTCACAGCGAATAAGCAGCAATGTTTCAAATTGGTTCATAAAGCAGAAAGATCTTTTAAAAATTAAAGGAACAAAATGTTTGATAGCTTATCGTGTTTTCCTATTATTATTATACAAATAATCATAAAAGTAACTACCAGTAAAAACAGCCTACGGGCTCAGAATAAGCTAAGTCAGGAAAGTTTTTATCGGAATTTCCTATTCCGGGAAACAAACCTTGACAACATCGAATCTTTTTAAATTTTCTCAACATCAGTCAGTTTTTTTTTCATAATCATCATCATCATCCCTTTTTATCCCCCATTCGTCCTCGAACGTGACAGAAGGGTGCTCGGATGGGGGGTAGAGATTCCTGGTGTCAACGTTCCAGCCGAAGGTTTTCGAGGCCTGTTCAGCCTTGATGCTCGAAAAGGGGGGAGGGGGGAGTCTAACCGGACGCTCTCTTGCAAAAGCCTTCACAACGAATTTTAGCAACGCTGAGCGTAATAGCCCTCACTTTGACCTACTCGGCAATTGTCTGCACAAATACGTGAGGGGGATACTGCTGAAGAATTGCGAGAGTTGAAAATTAGGGTTTTTAACAGTAAATGATGGCGCAATGTCACATCAACTGTAGTTCAAGATGAGTGATTTTAATGGCATAAGCAGATTTTACCTTTTTACACCTGCAAGGAGAAATATAGACTAGCAGCGAAAGAGTACTTTGATTTTAATCAAGTCTGAAGTCCAGCGGAAACATAGTGAAATGGGGACCATTAATGATAGTGGCAGAAAATGGCTGCTTTGAGAGGATTTTTTTTTTAATGAAATGATGGTACATCAGCCAGTTTTTGAAGTAAACATAATGCTCTTAAAAATACAATTGCATAAACTGAATTCGGATCGGGCTAATAAAGGAGCTACTCATTCTAAAAATTAAATGTTTTCCACATTCAAATTTTTGAGCTATCACAATTGCTTATTGTTCTCATTTGACTGTTTTGAAGTCTTATGATTTTATCCCCCCCCCCCGACTCCCTCTGCAGCACCACCGTCGGCCGGCCGCCTCACGATGCTGCTTCTCTAACTAAAACCGTCTCCTGGTTGCGTCACTTACTTGCCTACCTTTACACCTACACCTACACACACACACATAAACTTACACACACAAATATATACACACACAAATACATACACACACAAATACATACACACACGCATACATACAGACACCTACACATACACAAGCACATACACACACAAGCACATACCTACACATACACACAACTACCCACACATACACATACCCCTACACAAACACGCATACACACAACTACCTACACAAACACACACACACACACATGCCTGCACACAAACACAAACACACACGCCTACATACACACACACTCGTGATTGCGAAAAACATAATTTGAATTCCTAACATCAAAATTCAAATTAATTTTTTTTCCTTTCTTTTCTTTTGTCGTTAAGGCAAATGTGGAATTTGTATTTCCAAAAACCTTCCCAAAATCTCATCCCCCCTTCCCCCTATATTAACTGGGTTTTATTATTGTAGGGGAATGTGAGACAAAGTGAAATGGTGGAATATTTACTATGTTTTTAGTGCCACCAGTCTGTAATATTTTAACTATTTAGTAACACGTGTAGTCTGTTCCAGTCAGGAAACAGTTACTTTGATCACAAAACAAAAAAAAAAAAAAAAAAAAATTGTAGCATTTTGTTGCAAGTCAAAAATTATTTTTCTTGTTATAAAATGATAAAGCTCTTGTTATTAAACATTAAAGCTCTTGGTAAACACTAATTTTCGCTGCGGTATTTATTTATTTAATATTAAGCGTAATTGTATTTTAAAGGTTTTGTACAATGAATCGAGTGCATGCGGGCCAAATGGATGGGCAAAGTGAAATAATTAATTTCGTTTACTAGTTTAATCCATTATCTAATCACTTACGCATTTATTTATCAATTGATTCATTTACAGTCCTTCATTTAACACTTTTCTGATTTACTTATTTTCTTATTTATTCACTAATTATTTTTTTCTAATATATTAATTTATCCATTTATTTATTTATTTATTGTTTCATTATCATTTCATTTATTATTTTTTTTCTTTAACTTATTCATTCGATCAAAAATACTTTTAATAATCATTTATTTGGAGTGTGAGCTATTCAGTGTGAATAATATGGAAAAACCTATATAAAGGGACTAGGACTCGAAGAGATGTTCGCTATTTAGAAGTGTCCATTGAGGGCGGTTTTACGTAGATTTTGTTTTGTCATTTAATAACCATTCTTTTTGATTTGGGTTACGGTTATTTCGTTATTACTATAGTTAAGTTTTTGATAACCTTTGATGAAACTCATTTTGTCACACTCCCGGTGCTACTTGTGTATGAAAATTTCAACCCCTAATTTGAGGGATGCAGCATAATTAAAGTGAGTTCCCTCTATTTTTCTCTTATTAAGTTCCTAATAAAGAGTAAGTACAATTTTTTTCAGATTTTTTTAAAGCATGTTTATTTTTGAAAAATTAGTGATTGGCGAAGTCAGGTTTTTGGACACTCACCCTAACCATTCTCGTGAGTTGACTACGAGGTAAAAAATTTAAAATTTTTTTTTATTTCTCGCTTCAGAGTGAGTGGCAAATGTTTTGCGAGAGAGAAAGAGAGAGGAAAAAAAAACAGCGCTGAATAATTTCAGAGGTAAAAAAATTCTTCTAAACAGCTACTGAAAAACAGCTATAAAGTTTACTATTTAAAGAAAGTTGTATCATTTTTGAAAGGATATGTTAAGATATTAGAAAAACTACTATATACAGGTAGTTATAAAAATAATGGAACCACCTGTGAATAAAAGTGGCATTTTTGAATGTGCTTCGTACGTAATAAAGAATAAAACTAGATTTCTGTTTTTTTTTTTGTTTTTTTTTTGTTTTCTTTTTTTTTTTTTTTACAAATAGCAATCTACATATTCTGGTAGCATATGGTGGATTAACTTAAGTTCTGGACGTCTTTGATTTTTTTTTCAAGCGCGTGAAATATCGGACCTTTCAAATTTTAAAAGAGGCCAAATTGTTGGAGCGCGTCTAGTGCAACTGAAACATCTCAACTTTTTGGTGTTTTTAGAGGTACAGTATCTAAAGTCATGACAGCATACACGCAGCGCGGTAAAACAAGCTCAGCAAAGCAAAATAGTGGACGAAAAGAGAAGCTTAGTAAAAGAAACCGACGGTATTGAATAGGATTGTAATGTCTATAAAAAGGGAACAATATCAGCAAAAATGACCAGAGAACTCAATCACCATCTGGATTCACCAGTGTGAGTGATTAGAGTCAGAACGCACCTTTATCAACAGAACATTTATGGCAGAGTAGCGATTCCCAACACACTTGTCACAGAGTGTTTCCATTATTTTGATAACTACTTGTACATGTATTGAATAAGACGGAGCTCTTTCATTAAGTCCATTAGTTAAAACTAGGGCTGCGAAGTCGGACGGAGAGTGGAACTGTGGAGCCTTCGATTTAATCTCCGACTTCTTTACCTCTAAATCAGTCAGACTCTGACTCTGACTTCAAAGCCCTGGCAGAATTATGGACTTTGAAAATGACCGACTCCGACTTTTCGAATTGTAAAGCATTCGACTCCCGACTCAGACTCTTTTACCCCAAAATCAGTCCGACTCTGCGACTCCGACACCACAGCCCTGGTTAAAACAAAAGCTATTCAATTTCATTGCCCTTTTTAACTTCTCTTAGATCTTAAAACTACAAGGCTCAGCTCTAAAGGCATTGATCATGTTTAAGGCTTAAAGAAATGTTTTCAAAAGTGAAGCACTTGGGGTAATTTTAAGCCTTCTCGGTTAACTTTACGCCACTTGATTTTTTAAAATTATATTTAACTTTTAAAATATCTAGAAGGCCTAGTGCTGCACTCTCCTGCAGAGTTTATGAAATTTGTTTTCTCCTCTTCAAAACAAGTTTTTTACTTCCTCCAAAAAATATGGCAATGTTGTTCTGAGTTGATTGCGCCATCCAAAAATTCTAAATTTACTGTTTGGAAGCTATTTTTGAAGCTGTTGAAAGCATTCTTTCTACATTGTAATACAAATGATAGAACTCTCGCGAGTTTGTGAAGTGCAAAAGGGAGCTTTTTAAAGATTTTGAAAATTCCTTTAGTTTCATAAAAATTGCACTACTTTTATTTAAATAATTCAAATAAAGTTGGTTTTCTCGAATAAAATCTAACGTTCGATTTTGTATTATTTTCAATATTTTGAACCGATTTTTAAAAACTGAACAAATGTGAAAAAATAAATTAATAAATTCAAAAAAAAAAAAAAAAAAAAAAAGAAATAGAAAGAACGAAAGAAAACATAGTTTTAAAAATTAACTCGCTATCATCCCATAGAGTCGTTTCCAGATTTATCCACTGATAAAATTAAACAATCAACAACTCATGCATTTTTCTCATTTTCATATCTACCATGCAATGACCGATAAAGATTTTATGACTTTTCTGCAAAATTATCTCTTTTTCCTTCAACAGCTGACCACTTTTAGATTACCACACCATTTTTAAAATTATACCTTTCCTACCCAAATTAGAAATGTTGTATCAAATACTATTTTACTAATGAAGTGCTGGAGCACAAAATTTAATTTTTTTCTAGTTATTATGGAACGGTGTTTTAAAAAAAGAAAAACAGCAATTGATATTAGTGTTGAATAATTAGATTAATACGTGAACACCAAAAACTGTCTCTTCTTTTTCCAATACTAATTATTAAATGAATGAACCTAAACCTAAATGTCATTCGATTCCGTACATTGTAAACAAAATGCCGAAACATCACTGATTATTTCTGTGGAACATTTCGGGATTTCATAGGTTTTCTCAATTTCCTGTGACAATCAAGTATATTTGTCAAAAAGTTTCCGAAATTGCTACAAGTTGCAGGAATGCAGACTGTTGCGAAAAATGTTTTCAAGTACCAGGTTTAAGACTAACTGAGCGTATTTATTAAGTGTATCGGCTTCAGATTGACTAAGCTACTGGACTGGAACTAAGTACAGGGTCTAGACTAGTCAATCTGTGCAGGGACTAAGCCCGTACTGATTGACTAAGCTCCCACTGAGCTCGATTAACTGTCTGGATTGCGTAGCTTTGCAGAAATTGCAGGCGAGTGAGATGCTTGGTACCTATTAGCATTTCTGACTTAGTTTTGACCACGAATGCAACAAGGTTTTTCTAGCTTTCTTCGTAAACCAAGGAGGTGCCAAGCAATCATTTTAAACTTACCTAAGTTTTCTCTGAAGGTTCAACAGACATGACTGTTTTAACCAGGCAGATTTCTGAATTCTTCAGAAAGATATTCCAGGATAATTTCAAGAAGGTTACTGAATTTTAGAAAGTTGTTTGTTTTTACAAAATATATTACTGGCACAAATTCGGCATATTAGCTGCCCATCCTTTTTAAGGAACGTTTCTGAGTTGTTTTTAATGTGTAAATGTGTCTAAAAAACAATTTTTCAAAAATTCAATTTGTTCCTTCTTTATTTTAATTTCAAATGAAATTTTCACATAACCTTCCCAATTTTGGATTAAGAAGCATTTGTAACTGCTAAAACTGCTGGTTGCAGGCATCATTTAGAATGAAAATATAACGTTTCTCTCTAGAAGGTGACATATGCAAATTTGATGGAAAATTTCTTATTCCGATATAAAGTGTGCACCTCACTGATATTTTTTTAATTCGATTTTCCCTCTTTTTGTTTTGTTCATTCGTTTTGAGAAGGAAAGATTTCCAATATTATTTTTTTTCCTCTATGCTATTTAGCTTCCCTCGCAGCTACAATATTTAGCAAAAAATCATTTATATTGTATCTCCTTTAGATTGGCAACGCTTGAAAAGTTTTTCTGTAAAATGTTTTCAATCTGTGGTTACAATTGCTAATTTTGTTTTCAAAGTGTAAATTCACATAATCATCCAAATGTAAACCGAAAATATATTTGTGCTGTGCCTCCAAGAAGAATAAACGGGTCGTATTGAAAGTCAAGAAGATAAAAGACACTAAATACAATTGCTCGACCTCTGCTAGATTTTCTTTTTAACAAGAATAAAATGTAGACAGAATGAAACTAGGGACAATGTCTAGTTCTTGGAAACTCTGGAATAATGTTAAATTTTAATTTACGCACATAAAAACAAATATTTTACAGGGATGAAAAACAGAAAAGAATAGAAAATAGTTTTAGTGAATTTAAAACCATTGTATTCACTATTTCGATTGAACTATATTTGTCTCTCATCAGGATTTTTTGAGCAATCACGATTGCTTATTGTTTTCACTTGACTATTTTGAATTCCTATGATTTTATTTTCCCCCCACCACCCTCTGCAACACCACCGTCGACCGGCCTCACGATGCTGCTCCTCTAGCAAAAACCGTCCCCAGGTAGCATCCATATCCTACACACACACGCATACATACACAATTACACACACATGCATACATTCAGACACATACACACAAACACATACACACAACTACCCACACACTCATACCTGCACACAGACACAAACAAACATGCCTACCCATACATACAAATACCCCCCCCCCACACACACAAGCACACACGCCTACATACACACACTCGTGACGCATAATTTGAATTCAAGATGTCAAAATTCAATTTTTTTTTTAATATTCTTTTTCTTTCTTTCTTTCTTTCTTTTTTTTTTGCATGAGAGCTCCAATATAACTTCGTTCTGGTGCATGCACTTAGTATGTAACTCTGTGCAATGGTGCCCGTCACCAATGAACGCATCCCCTCAATTTACTACGGAGTATCCCGCCCCCAAAGCCTCTAAAATCAACCTCTCCCCCCAAAAATTTCAATGGTTCAGTCTGCGCCATGATCCTTCCCTCTTCGTGAGCTACGGATGCGTCGCAAAACTATACAATCGTTTTTAAAGTACTATTACCAGAAGAACTCAATTTTATGTCTGTTATACAGAGTGAAAAAAATTTCACCACAAAAGAAATGAATAACTGAATGAATTCGAACATGATACTTATGAAACTGCAGAACAAATGCCTTATAAATTGCCAATCAAAAATATGTATCACTCGGAACAAAACTGAACTCAATTTGAGGATTAACATTTATCATGTGGTAGTCGTGATACAAGAAGGAAAAAATTCTGTTCAAAGTGATCTCGCCCAACAACCATGGCGATTATTAACTCTCCACGATGGATATCCTTGACACAAATGGCAGAGTTCGAGCGGACAGCGACCCCTGTCGGCCTACGCAATTCCTAATCTCGATTCCTGATGAAGCCTTAGTGCATTTTGTTACTGTGCTCACGCCTAAAAGGGAGAGTTATGCAAGAGACCTGCCTTTTATCTGCTCAACGTTTTAATGTGCTCTTTTTTTTCTCTCTCTCTCTCCCCGCGTTTCAACGCAGCATTTGGTAACCTCTTTTTGATGGGATCACGTGCACGAATGGTGTGAAAGTGTTATTTTTATTTCTGCTGTAATGAGTCCTCAAAGAAAGTTGTTAAAAACTGAGCAAAATTTGTATTATGTACTGCTCAAACTGTGCTGTAATTGTATTGTAAAGCATTGCCTGCCCCACCTAGATGAGGTACTTAGTGGAGTGGCCAGAGATTTTTCATGGAGGTGGTTCTCTTAAATTTTTATACAAGCGGCATCAATTGGCAAACAGAGAAAGAAAAAGAATGCTAGATGAGAATATAGATTTCAATTGATTTTCATTAATTAATTTTGTTTGGCACAAGAAAAAATCGTTATAAAACGCGCCGATAGGCAGCGCTGTTATGGTAATCTAAGGAGAAAAGCCTCTACAGGGAATTGCTAGTACGGGAATGTTGTTTGTCGAAAGGAAACAAAAAAAAAAAAAAGAAAGAAAGAAAGAAATCAAAAGGTTGAAGAAATTTTTTTTTATTTAATCGACAAAATTTCGTTTCTCGAGGAAAACAATGGTTTTGGCAAAAGTATAAGAGGAGCTTTTGGAAATAAACACTTTACCGATGATTTATGCATAAATTGTTCAATACATTCTCCTTGTTCCGCTACTAGTCGTAAGCATAAATCAGTATGTTTTTGGAGCAGACAATGTTTTTATCAGAGCCGTGTCCAAGGGGAGAGTTTTAGGGGTTAAACCCCTCCCATTGGAGAAAAAATAAAAAAATAAATGAAGAATTATGCATATTTGACTTAGATTTAGCTTTAATGTTCAAATTTGTGTACAGAACTTTTTTTTAAAAAGCATTCTCTTTGAAGTTGCCTGGTAACTTACGACACTGTCTTCTCTTAATCAACTAAAATCATATTTTGAAAAAAACAGAGATGGAGGAACAGTTGAATGAGCTGTCAATGTGTCAATACTTTGTTTAATATTGCTTCTCATAAGGGGTTTTGATCTGGGCGTTTCACAAAGAGCGATAACAGTTGCCGCTCTGTAGATTCATAATAATTGCGTTTGTTAATGTAATTTACATCTGCATCAAAACTCTTCCTATTTAGTTTGCTAAGCATTATCTTACAATATTAAAACCTGAAAACGTATGTTATAAAAGACTTTGTGAAATTTTCTCAGTACTTGTTGCAATATATTGCACTGTAAACAGATAATAGGTTTGAATCTAAACAAGCAGTAAAATGGATAAATACTGAGGTTTTCTTGCCCAACCAGAAATTTCCTTCTGGGAGGTGGGGTTCATAACGATCCTTACATGTACAATACAACCTCATTTATCCGGACTAGATAGGACCAAAGGCAATCCTAATAAACGAAAATCCTGATAATAATCAATAATATTCTTAAATATGCAGACTTATCTTTTATTGCACCAATAAACAATGCTTTCTAACAAAACTACATCATACCATTTTTTCTCAATTACTTCATCAGTTATAATTCAGCTGCAATAGTATTGGGCTGACATCCAAAGTATATCATATTGTTTGCTAAATTAGTACTATACTTTATTGTACGTCCTTTGCAGGAGTAGTATACTTAATTGAAATGAAACCGAGTATTTGGCGCATTTAAACTTCTGTTCTTGAAATCATAATTTTAAATGATTATTAACGTAAATATATTTTTTCTACAAATTCGATCCGGATAAACAGACGCTGGCTAAACGAGGTTCTGCTGTGTGTAAAATACATTAATAGAATATAGGTAGTATATTACTTAAAACCTAATCTTCGGTGAATTTGAACCATCCCCCCTCCCCTCCAAACTGCTAAGCCCCTCATTGTGACCTTAAACAGTGAAGAATTATTTGCACACTGAAGTGTGTTTTCCTGACAATGCAACTAAGAATGAAAATAATTGAAGCCAAAAGCAGGCCCGTCATTTGGGAGATCAGGGGGATCAATTGCTAACTCTCTCCCTGGATTTTACAAACACAGGGATGTGCCGTCCTAAACTCGCTTTTAGAGCAATCTTGGGAGCAGGAAAATGGTGAGTTTAGAGAAGTAAAACGGTGAATTTGGAGCAGCTTGCAGCTGCGAAAAGTTAAATTTTGCATCAATTTGTAGCAACTATGTATATTTCACGCACAGAAACATGTGTGACATGATAAAATGATAAAAAAGGATATTAAGGATGCAAAAACCGTAACTCCAACACTCCATACTAATTGAAGCTCTCTTAATTACATTTATTTATTTGTTTATTTTTATTTTATTTTATATTTATTTATTTTCTTTTTTGTCTAATATTTTTCACAAAAAACAAGCCATGTCCTGCTCTACTTTTTTCTTACACTGATTTAAATTTAGTTCACATATTTACTTTGTTTAATACATCACTGCTTTTGTTCACATTTAAGTTTTGGTGTTTGATATCTATTTTTAAATTTTGTTTGCTTTTATGTAGTTCATACATATATGTAAAAGACACAAGATATATATACATAAAACTCAAAAACATATTCAAAAAGGCTAAAAAAAAAGGAAAAAAGAATAGTTAAATTTAAAAACTTTACCTCAACAAATTACAAGCGAGTTTTAAAGAGCTATTTATTAATCTTTTTTTTTTGCACCTGTAAGTTATTTATCAACATTTGACCTTATACACATATTCATATATGTTACATACTGAGCTACTTGATTAACAAATCTGAAGATCAAGCAAAGGAAACCATTAAAACCTTTAATTTTTAACTATTTGATATTTAATCACAAAATTAATAATGAAATTACAATGAAAAAAATGCTTTTGAGAAATGATGTCATAAGAAAAGGAATTTTAAAATACATGTGAAAAAATAAAAATTTTGAGGCAAGCTCAGAATATGGAAAGTAATGCTTAAGTCTCAGAAACTTGAAATGTCTGCATTTTCATCGCCAGAGCATTAGAATTCCCCGATTTTTGCTATCTTATGTGTCTCCAACCAAAATTAGGGATCGATTTTCTGTCCTAAAATCTTAAGAAACCCAAGATTAAAAACTGGTGAACAATATTAATTTTTACACATGGCATTTGCTTAGACCAATTCGGATGCAACTAGATTTGACATTTTTGAGTGGGCGTGGCAAGAAGACGAACTTACAAGTCCTCTTCTTCTGAAAACAAAAGATAAGAATGGTTGAAAATAATGGTCATGCAAAATTTTTCAACTCAAAGGAAACGATCACATAATATATTAAAACGATTGAATTTTTCAAAAGCGGATGCAATCGGATTTTGAAATACGCAAAAAATCGGGGCTATATAAAAAAATCGTAAAAACAAGCTCCAAATGCCAAAACTTGATGATAATCTGAAAAAACTGCCAAATATGCTGAAGGAACTGCAACATTAAATGCAAAATCGCACTTTTGGCGCAAGTTTGTCCGATTTTGGAGCAGAAAAGTTCATTTAGCAGTCTTTTGGAGCAGTTTGTCGCAACTGGCGCATCCCTGCAAACATGATGAATTTAAGCATTTTCGTACATACTTTGTTGTTTTTTCAGATAAAATGTATCGATCAAACGCTTTGCCCCTCCCCTTCAAAACAAAATATTTTAAAGTGACAGGCCTGCGAAAACCCCTCCTTTTATGAAATCCTGGACACGGGCCTGGTTTTTATCACAGCTGCGTCTGTAGTTCGTATGTCGTATCTCAGCAATTAGCATATCTACGCAACAACCAGGACTCTGCCAGCTTCATCTATCGGAAAATTTTGGAACTTTTTTTTTTTTTTTTTCATCTTCACCAAACAAATTCCCATGACTTCACAACTGTTCTAATATCAAGTTATTCTTACCCGTATTTTACAATTTGAGAGTTATGAAATCGTAACTTTAATTATAACTACCCATATATAAATGGATAAATCTATATAAATAGAGACAGAAAGATGCATAGAAAGATTTAGATAGAGATATATATAGACAAATAGATAAGACAAATAGACATTTGCCAAAACCATTGTTTCCTATATAGACAAATAGATAAGATAAATATAAAAAAAAACAGCATTTACTGGAGGTCTTTACATCCAAAAACTCACTATTTTGCACTGAGCAGAAGTTTCGCGAAACCCTGAAACACGCGTATGCAATAATTTTGCTATTTTGTGCGGTAAAACGTTGTTTATTTCCTTTTACTTCTCCGCACAAAATTATTTAATTATTTCCGATTTAAGTCTTACATAGATAAATACACACACACACACACACAAGTGATATTAAATTGCAAATTGAAGGGGGGGGGGGGGAATTGATTTTAAGCAAGAATACAAAAGAATTGACTTTTTTCGTGGAATGGTCCTGTTGAATTTTCTTTTCCATACCTTCGGTTTTCTTAGATGCAGGCAAATACTAACAGTGTTGCAAATTTGAAGTCAAATGTACAGAAATCGGTTTCTGAAAACCAATTGCTGTCTTCTTATAAAAAGCATGAAGTAGTGATAAGAACAATTTTAGTTTGTAATCTTTCCTTTTACATGTTTTCTGGTGTTATCAGGAAAATTTTAACGATATTTAAATTATACATGTATTCTGGCCCGCGAGATTCATCTTAATATAAGGTGCGGTCCTCTGATGAAAGAAGGTTGGGCACCACTGGTCTTCAGGAAATGAAAATGCAGAAGTTGGAACTCTTTTCTACTTCATAGAAAAACGAAACTTCAAAACATTAAAAAAAAAAAAAAAAAAAAAAAAAGAAGCATTAATATTAGTAATTACACTTACAACCTGAAAAACAGCCAGCGTTAGACTTCATAGACAAGAAGTTCTGTCTAGAACTTAACGAGCCTACTTTCCCATATACCCATACTACTTTCTAGTACCTGATCAATATTCTCAAAAATAGCTAAAATCGCAAATTGTTTCAAAAATATTTTTTAAATATTTTAACCTGATTTCTAGGAATAAAATATTCCTCACTCATCTAATACACTTTTTTCCTTTAAAATTTTTTTAACAGCTTTCAAAAAGAATGAATAATATTAAAATTAATAAACTTTTTAAAATAAATACATCATATCAAAAAAAAAAAAAAATCGTGTCTTTTTCCCCTGCTGCCAAAAATAACTTTTTAAATGAGGCATTGCACTTACCAAAATAAATAAAAACAATAAACTGTCAACTTAAAAAATAATTTTCATTGTCAAAAAAAAAAAAAAAAAAAAAAAAATGGTCTGCGTATATCTTTATATAAAAACATGAATAACTTCGAGTTTATTCGCCGAAAACTGAACGCCTAAATTAAAACTTTAGCGTGAAAATAAAAACAAGTCATATCAACAATAATTATTTCACAGTTAAAACCATAGCTGCAGAGTCGGAGTCGGAGTCAATCTCATTTTGGGATAAAGGAGTCGGAGTCGAATATCCAAAAATCAGAATCAGTCATCTGTCCTCCGTGTACAAATTTTTGCCAAAGCTACGAAGTCAGAGTCGAAGTCGGGGAGTCGAAGTCCGATTAATTATCGGGCACAGGAGTCAAGTCGGAGTCAGGTGCCCCTAAATTCTCGAAGTCGGAGTCTGGAGTTTGGTGTCAAGAGCTGTTTCCAACAAAATTTGTTTGAAGTAAATCCGCCTTCCAAGTACGGAATCTACATTGACTTTCAGTTTCCCCGTAGGCACTTATGTTAAGGGATTTGAACTGTTCAAAATTGAACGGAAAATTGTTCAAATCAAAAAGATATTTTATATACAAATTTTCCATCGAAAGTTTATTCCTACAAAGTTTGTTTGAAGCAAATTCACCTCACAGTTCGGAATTTCCTTGAATTTCCCCGTAGGCGCAAATGTTAAGTTTTCTTGAACTGTTCAAAATTGAACAAAAAATAGTTCAAATCAAAAAGTGAAATATTTGAATGAGGTGTACTCGCTGAGATCTTTCGAACAAAAAAAAGTTTGTTCGAATCGGACTATTCATTCAAAAGTTATTAGGGGGGGACAGACAGACAGACCGACAGACAGACCGACAGACATTTTTCCCCATCTCAATACCCTACTTTCTAATTTTTAATTTTTCAATATTTATTTAATTATTTTACTTATTTTTGATTTTTTTTTTTTTGTTTTTTTGTTTTTCGGGATATTTTTAAGATGCAATTAAGCCTTCTTTCATGCTTTTTTCTTCTTTTTCTGACTTTTACTGGGAAAGTAGGCTAAAAAAGCTCGCAAAACAGTATTGAATGAACTGATTATTATTACTAATATGAATTTAAACCTTTGAAGTTTAACCTAACAAATTGCACATTAGCGCCTCTAGTCTTTGGTGTCAAAAAACATGGCAACAGTTCAGCGGCGTATCCAGGAGTTTTCCAAGGGGAGGGTTTGATCGTACGATGATTTTTAATTTATATATATATATATATATATATATATATATATATATATATATATATATATATATATATATATATATATATATATATATATATATATATATATATATATTATTAAAAATCATCATAAAAAATTCACACAAGTTCACAATTCAACCTAATTTTTTGTCAGGGGGGGGGGCTAACCCCCTCTTGTATACAATACCGCAACAATTTAAAAAATGGCAATAATCTCAGGTATAGAAATTTTTCTGAACTTATTTTACTTCGTCAAAAGACACTATAAGGAGACAAAAATGCATATAACTCAGGTATTTCTCTTAAACGAAAAATCGTCCTTTCAAAATATAAAACGGAAGCAACAATAATAATAATAACCTGTATAACAATCAGCTTTTGACATTTTGAACAAACATGCAAAATAATATGTTTTATGAACTAAAATGAATTTAAACCTTTACAATTTAACCAAAGAAAATGCATATTAGCATTGCTCAAAAAATCCAGTACCAGTAGAAAAAAACTGCCAACAATCTGAGTTATCGAAATTTCACCGAACTTATTTTAATTTGTCAAAAGACAATCTCGGGAGGCAAAAATGCAGATAACACAAACTAATTTCTTTCTAATAAAACATTGTCTCTTCAAAATATAAAACAGAAGCAACAACAATAATAATAACAATCACAAAATGCATAACAATCAGCTTTTGACGTGTTGCAAAAAACATGCATAACTTACATTGCAAAAAGCATGTATACTTTATGTACTGTAAAATGAATTTAGAATTTCAAAAAGTAGTTTCAAAGCATAACAATGCTTGGATTTAACAAATATTTGCTTAACAAAACAAATATTCAAATATTTATAAAGCCTAAAACAAAATGCTTCGTTGTTTGAAAAATCAAAATTGTGTTCATGAGCTGAATCTGCGTGCATTTTTAAATTTCAAGAGTATTTTTAGTTTCGACTTTTTTAGGTAACATCGTATTAAAGTATTTAACATGGTACATGTAAAGCAATCGAAAACTTAGTACAATGAAATGAATAAAAATATGACAGAGTGTATGCATGTACAAATGAAAGCATTTAAAAATAGTACGAAACTGCAGTCCTCGGCTGGAATGACTGAGTTGGCGGTGTATTTTTTGTATTTCTGCCTTAGCCCTGGCTATAGGGCGATAACTTACTGAAAATACCAATCTTGCCTTCAATCTTCGAGTTGAACCGAACCATTGCTTCGGTCACTCGTCTGGTCAGTGCTAATTCTATATCAACTACCAGTTTATTTGCCACTCTTGGCTTCCTTAAGAGGTTTTCCACCTCCAGCTCAGTCACTTCCAAAGCCGGGCTGATGAGTGTTAATAAGCACGAAACTGCAGTCCTTGGCTGGAATGACTGAGTTGGCGGTGTATTTCATGTATTTAAAAAGAGTTTTAAAACTTTTGCAGAGTTTTTTAACTCTTTTTAAATGCTTTTATTTTTACATGTATACACGTTGTCATAGTTTTACTCATATAACATGGTGTCAGTAGCGTAACTAGGAGTTGGCAGGAGTGGCTCCCGCCAGGGGCGCAGCAGCTAGGTGGGCGGTCCTTCAACTGATTAAAAAAAATTAAAAGTTTTTTTTTCTTGATCATATAGTTTGAAAAAGGCTTAAAAAAATGAAAAGAAAAAAAAAAAAACTCGCTAGAAAACGAGGTAGTGACACATACAGAACATCTGCTGAGAAGGAACATTGGTCATCTTTGAATACAATTTTAAAAAAGAAAATAAGAAAAAAAATTACAATGATGTCTCCTATTTGTCGAATCAACTAATCAAAATGGTGAAAAAAAATGTTTTTTTTTGGCGGTCACAATGACCTTCGGTGACTTCCCATGTGGGCGATCATGGGGGGGGGGGGGCGCAATTTCTTTAGTTCGCCAGGGGCGCTAGACCCCATAGTTATGCTACTGCATGGTGTTCATATTTATGATAGAAAATAAGCTAAGTGTTTGAAATGAACTGATTAATTCTCTTTACCACTTTGTATTGTGGACAATTTCGTTGTGATTTATTGTTAATTGTATTCAATGTTGTTATGAATCGTTAATTGGTGCTTCTTTTTCTTCCATGGGCGTTGCTTTGTCCCTTCGAGAGCCCTACATGATTTCATATTCGCCTAAAATATTTTAATGTGTCGAATTCAAGAATACAATATACAAGCAAAATAACCGTATAGGTTGGAAAAAAATAAGAAATAGTTATACTCTTAACAGAAAGTATTGGAGCAAAACATAATTTCTTTCTTTTCTCTCTTTTTGAACACTGTTAAAAAAAACCTGAAAGTTCAGGTAGTTTTCTGACTGATTTTAACAGAATATTTCCGTAATGCTTCAAAACTTATTTTTTCCTTCCAAAAACAGAAATATCACGAAAGGAAGTAACGAAAACAGAATTTTTCCATTTCTAGGGTTGCCGCTGTGCTGTACTTTGTTAGTATCCTGATTAGCCTTCAAGTTATGATAAACATCGCTTTTTGATAGTGCTTATTAAATCGCACTGTTACATTTTTTAATTAAAAGCTTATTTAGAATAACAACTCAGATGTCGAAGACAAAATAGATAGCTTGCTATTTCATGCCTGGAAAGTAATATACTCGTATGTCGAAATTGTTTTTACGCCTTTGGACTTTGTAAGTTTGGAAAAATGTTTGCGCCATTTTCAGACAGGCAGCTGTGTTTTGATCGCCCTGGTGATTTGATGTGAGTTTTACTGAGTCAGTATTAGAATATTATTGCGGTGTATTATTTTGCTCAATACTTCGAACAATTCTGTTCGTTAGTCATATTGTGTGTTCTAGCGGTGAGAATAGTTTTAGAATCTCGTGTTATCCATTTAAAATAAAGGCTATTGGATTACTTGTGTACAGACGCAATGGAGACACTTAAACTTAGCACCGCTGGTCACATGTAAGTATTGTAGAATATCTTTGAACATGTTAATATACAAATGTATTTTTCTTGTTAATATGCATTTGATAGAATTCCGATGATAGCTGATTTAGAATTTATAGAACTATTATAAAGTTACTGTTTTTGCTCTAACGCGGAAATCACCGGGGGGGGGGGGGGGGTATACATCATCTGAGCAAAAAATTTTTCACGTGTATGTCAATGATTCTGTTTTTAAACACAGTAAATTGGTATGCGGTACCCTCCATCAGGTATATTATTCCAAGATAAAGTCAACCGGTTTTTAATGGTATTTTATTTGACTCATTCTGCAAAAAAAAATTCTATTTTTCATGTATGCTTTTCCATGCCATGCCAGAATATGTACGAGGAGATGTGGAAGAAAATATCGAGCAGTATCAGCATCAAAAATTGGTGTTATATTCAAATCCACTAATTTCCTTGCTGGTACTTTTCGATTATTTTTATTCATCTGAAGGTGCAAATTTCAAGATAGATGCTTGAAAGGTAAGTTATCAAGCAAAAATTTCACTTAAAATATATTGAAGTAATAAATACAAATTAAAAAAATAATAGTTTTTGAATGGTTAACTATTTTTATAATATATATTATTTTAAACATAGGATAGAAAAACGAGAGTGAAATTTCAGTAAAATATGTAAAAATGAGAAACGAAAAAATAGCGCAACGAAAAATCAAGAACCGAAAGTTCTGTGAAGATACAGAAAATTTAAAAACGGAAAAATAGATGAACGAAAAATTTAAAAACGGAAAAATAGATCAACGGAAAGAAGAGAAATGGAATTTTCGTTAAATCACGGAAAATTTATAAATGGAAGAACAGAACTAAACGGAGAAATGAGAAATGGAACTTCTGCTAATTCACGGAAAATAATTTAACGGAAACGTAATATTTACGGCAACTTTGCTGCCGGTACTTTATCCGTTATTTTCAGGAAATTTTTTTAACAGTGAAGCTATGCTTTCTGTTTTAAATCAAATGCGTTGTATAATTTAATTTCATGTTGTGTTCAGTTTTTTAAAGGTTTGAGTTCTTATATCTTTCTCAGAAATATTCAGTTTGACTCTTTAATAGCATTTTCTACGCAAGATACTCACAAGCAGTAATAAAAAGATTTGTAAACTAAACATTATAATTTAATTATTTAAACAATGAAAGTTGAAGATGAAAATGTCATTACTGTTTCCAATAGACATGTCTTGACTCCACCGCAAATTTACTACATCATAAAAGTGAAATATAGCCCAGTGAATTTACAGCATACTATAGTATACCAGTCTATTTTAATAATTACTCGTATAATAAATATTTTACTAATATTTTTATACATTGTTTTATCCATGTTTTTGTTTGTGTCCCTAGTTCTGTCTTTGATATAAGAACTGTCAATCAAAAATTATAAACGGCGCAGCTAACGGTCATAAAATAGAGTCTAGGGAATAAATAACACTTCCTTTCTCTCTCTTTCTATTGCATAGCAAGGTTTATCTGCTGAATGATTCCTCAAAATGTTCTGTGAATATTATATATATTTAAACTATATTTATGCTAATAAAGCGTAGGTGACAGTCGCTGTCTCTCGTCCCAAACATACGAGTACATAATGTCAACTTCACAGCAAATTGATTTTAAAATCTTTGAGTACGTGACTATATTAAACATAATTACTGCCTCCCACTATTCCAAGAGATTCCAGGTTAATGAGAGCTTTTTGATGTTTTTGATTTTTTTTTTAACCTTGCTTTTTCTTTTTTGTGATTATTTCTTCCTGTATTTTTCCAAAGTTCTTAATGCAATATTTTTTCCTGAAAACTATCATATTTAACTTTTATGTTAAACATATTTTCCTATGTTTTCCTTTGTTTCTTCTTCGTTTTTGACGAGGAGGAAAAATAATTCTTAAATAACTGCATGGCTTTCAAAAGCATTTTTAGTGAGAGGACAATAATTAAGTTTTTTCACATAAATTAAAAGCAAAATTAAACAAAAATATTTTATTAAATATTTTTCGACGTTGATCATTAATTTTAATAATTAAATACGTTGTATAGATGCAACCCTTAAGAAGGCTGGGAGGGGAACTTTTGATAAATCGAACTACCAAATACTCGAAGGTTTTAGCCGGAACCTTTTGACTTTCAAGTTATAGAGGGTTGACTGTATTTTAAAAACTATTTTATGAAATTTTGAAATGTTAGAGATATTTTACCAGAAGAATAATCGTAATGGAAAACCGTTCAGTTATTTAAACAAGCTCCAAAATATTACATACCAGTTTGTTGAACATCCTAGTAAATAATTTAACTCAAGATGCCACCTTTTTACTTCCTTTTACAAAAAAAGGAAGCATTGCATTTGCGAAAAAATTTTCACTCAAAAATCGAACTTAATTTCCATTTTACTCACCCCCGAATGGATAATGAGGTATTTTTTCGACTCGACCACACGTGGATAAGTGCTTAAGAACGTATAGACGCGGGAAAAATTCATAATGATGATTCCCGAGTTAATTACAACGAATTTTCTCGTGACGTCTATATGTACGTATGTATGTATGTGCATATGTGCGTATGTATGTCGCATAACTTAAGGACGGTAACTCCTGGAGAGTTGAAATTTGGTACGTAGACTCCTAGTGGAGTCTAGTTGTGCACCTCCTCTTTTGGTTGCATTCGGGTGTTTCTAAAGGGTTTTTTTGCCCCTTTTTGGGGAGAAATCATTGTTATTTTCGATGTAAATTCAAGTAGTGTTATAATTTGGCAGACACTTGGCGATGTACCGCCAGTCTTTTGGTCGTCAAGTTTTGTCACCAGCTTGGCGATTTTTTTAAAAAAATCTGGTTTCAGTTTGGCTACTGTTGGTGATATAAACCATTGAATCACATTAAAATTGCCAGTAATGGGGAAATGACATTAAATTGGAGTAAAAGGAAGTCATCTGATGCACACATAAGCTCGTTTTTAGAGATTTTAGCCATGATTTATTCACTTTCGTTGTGCAAAAAGAAAAAAAAAATACTTCATGAAATTTTGAAAGGCTTAGAGATATTTACCATAAGAACAATCATGTTGGAAATCCCTTCATGTATACAAACATGCTCCAAAATATTATGTACCAGTTTATTGAACATCCTGGTAAATAATTTAATTCAAGATGCTATCTTTTTTAGCCATCCCAAGATCCTCCTTCTTGCTCTTCCTTTTATCCTCACAGCCATATAATCATAATCAGCGATCATTTATATCATAAAAGAGAAAGGTTCATTACATCCTATCTATTTTTTTCCTATGCTGTCGTGATTACTTTTTATAATCGTGGGAAAGTGCTTTAAGCAATAAGTCCTCTGAGAATTCTACGTGTTTGCCATTGGAAATCCGTAGTTGAAACAATATCATCTCGTTTAATCAAAATGTATTTATTGGCTGGGAATGTTATAAAATAGTTTAGATTATGGCTATATACTAGCTTATATAGCGGTTCTAGCTTGGATTACAAGTTTTGAATTTATGATTTATATTTTATTGTAATAACTATATATAAGGATAAGTAATTTAATGCATCATTTATTGCACGTGTTTCGGGGAGGAAAAAAAAGTTCAGAAGTGTTTTCATTTATTGTGTCTAGCTTCGTTTGGTGTGATAAGTTTCTGCAATAAAACAAATGATTATTGCGTTCTCAACAAATATTATTAAAGCCAAAAAGGCAAAGCTCTTGACTAAAAATTTTGAATAATAGCCACTGGTAATCAACGTCACAAAAAATTGTAGTCACTTTTTCATTTTTGGCAGCCATTTTTAAAAAGTTATAGATTCAAAGCGAAAATTAAATTACCTACTCTTTATCAAAAATGAAGGTATATTTGTTTGTATGTGTGTGTTCCTTATACAAGCGGCAGTTTGCGTCAGATTTTTTCCAAATTTGTGACAGAAGTCCTTTGCTGCTCAGAAATTTACATACGGTAGTTTTTGTCCGGTTTGGGTCTCAAAAACCCCTATAAGGGGGTTAAGACACAATTTTCACATACATTCATTAGTATGGGTGTGAAAAATTACTTGCACATATTCACATTATATTTCCATCGAAAGCGACGGTTTTTCAGCTGAAGATGACACCTGTTCGAAGTTTTTAAGTTAAATAGAAACGAGCTGATGTGTGTGCCTTCCTTTCACTCCAATTTAATGTCATTTCCCCTTATTGGCAATTTTAATGTGATTCAATTGTTTACTCTCTAAATATCACCAACAGTGGCCAAATTGAAACCAAATTTCAAAAAAAAAAACAAAAAAAGTCAAATTTGTCGCGAAGTTGGCGACAAAACTTGGCGACCAAAAGATTGGCGATATATCGCCAAGTGTCCGACAAATTATAACACAACTTGAGTTTACATCGAAATTAACAATGATTTCTCCCCAAAAAGGGGCAAAAGATGCCCCTTTCGATACCCTTTTCTTCAAAGATACCCTAAAAAGTCGGGTCGAAAAAAAAAATTCATCATTCATTCGAGAGGGAGTAAAATGGAAATTAAGGCCAATTTTTGAGTGAATTTTTTTTCGTGAATACAATGCTTCCTTTTTTGTAAAAGGAAGTAAAAAGGAGTTGTAAGCTTTTTAGCTCCATGTATGAAGGGTTTCATCAATCCAATTCAATATTTAGTGTATCATCTCAACTCCCTGTCGATAGCTCGAACTGAGTTTATAATTTCTGCTTTCCATCCGACTCTTCAAGGTATTTCTCAAGTTTTATGTTAAAGTTACGTTTTTGCTTACATATCCTTTTGACCAGGAATCTCACCAAACTTTTTGCAGAAAGATTCCAATGGCTGAGCTGAGACTCGTGGTAATTTTTTCAACTGTCACTGTTTTTGAAACTAAAGATTACGTAATATTATTTCTTGGCTTTCACCATGTAACCGAAATATTGCCGAATCTTTGTAACTTTTGTTAACATGTGAAATAATCCGACACCTAAATGAGACAAATCCTTAAACAGCACAAAAACTTCCATTAATTTGTCTTTTTGCACAATTTCAAACAATCGCCAAATTTTGCGCTTATTTTGGAAAAATTTGAGATGAAAAGTTTTAGCGTCATTTTATGGTCACCAAAAGCATCCCAGCATTTGGCGACAATATCTCTTACTACAATTAGTGACAGATCGTTTTTTAAAAGTAGGGAGGGGGTGGACCGGGGCACGTTTACGCAGTGCCCCTTTTCCAAAACGAGTTATAACTGGAGACTGGAGAGCCAACAGTCATACCAAATTGATGCTGCTCCCTAGCAAATATTCTCACAAGTTTTTGAGCATCAGTTGAGCTTCGGTTTAGCATGCGGATAGGAAAATCTGTTTTCTACTTAGTTGAGTATATTCTGTCTTGAACGTTTCGAAGATTATTGTGAATAAATAATACTTAATTGAGAACAAACAAATATATAAAAATTAGCAGGATTTTATCCTGTTTTGAGAACTGTATTTGTATGGACAAAAAAGTTATAAAATTTTGCGGCACGTTAAAAATAAATCCAAACTTGCCGACGGGGCACGTTTACGCAGTTTGATCGGGGCACATTTACGCACGTTCTTACTGTGTCTTACTACTCTGTCTTACTTCTATACGGGCCCCGGACACTTTTTTCGCTTTGTACTATTTTAAACCTTTAGTATTTTCAAGTTATTTAGTTTTGAAAAGCAATATTCATTTTCAAATTAAGTAACAGATTTGTATCTTATAGCTTACAATCATACAGTGTTGTCTTCATGCCTGTTCAGTTTTAACTTTATACACTATTCAGCCTGTAATACATTTTCTTATATTTTTATTTCTTTTAAAGATGGTAAGACATTACGTTCAAAACACTAGCAGAACCACGTTAGATGTCAAAATAATGAAAAGGCTTATCGATAATTTAGTATTTCTTCCAGTAAGCCTTCTACATCGTCACATATGGACTACCCAAACTAAGCCCATTTGAAAAAGTTGGACCAAAGCTTAGGAACCAGGAAAGAACAAAAAAGCAGGATGCTCACAATCCTAAGACTCCGATTAAAGAATCCATAAGATAAGAGCAATTAGAGAGAAGCTACAAAAAAAGAGAGAGAGAGAGAGAGAGAGAGAGAAATTACTTTAAAATTTTCAATTTTCTCTTGAAGCAGAAATAGAAGACATCAAAGAAAAAAGTATGAAACCAAAACCTACGACAGGGAAAAGGTTAGTACGAATTAGCTTCTGTTTACGAAGTAGAAAATTGTGCTTGCATCTACTGTTTGAAAGCACACAACCAATCGAAAAATGGACAAGACAGGGTTCAATTGTCTAAGATGTCAAAACGCAGTCCCATGACAAGCATGCGAAAATAAATACGTTATTTTTGTTAGTAAAATCTAATAGTTATGAAAAAGATGATTAAATAGTTTCTGTTTTTAATTAGCAGTAAGCGCTATAATTTTAGTTTAGCCTATAAAATGTTCTTTAATTAATTATTTGTGATTTTTTTTTATTTTTAAAGTGTTTTAAGAGATATAACACATTTAAATTTTGTTAAATATCTATTTCAGTTACTCCTTGTTATCATTTTTAATATGCGCAAACGTGCCAAACTCGATGCGGAAACTTGCCGCAAACTTGCTTAAAACGCAACCGACTTGGACTTGGAAAACTTTTTTTTACGGTTAAAAACACATGCTGAGCAACAACTGAATACACAAATTTTGGCTTCATTAACTGCTTCATAAAACCACAATGTTTAAAATTTCCTAGGTTAAAACATAGAAATTAGAAAATTCATTGAAAAAAATCCTCGTAAACGTGCGCCGGTCTACCCTATCCTAAAACGATTACTGCAAATTTGGTAACATTTTAAATTGCACGAAGAAGCCACAATAGTTGAAGTTTCCCAAAATAAATAAGACAAGTGTAGGGAAATTAACGAGCGGTTACTTTTTTTTTTAACAGAGTACTTCAATAGCCATACATAGAGGGTTTTATACGCTATATGTTCAAGAAAAAAAATGAACAAATAAATTTTTTTAAGCAGGTGGAAAAAAAATTCTTATTTTTGAAATTCTTCAAATTACCATCGATTTTAAACAAATATTATTTCGTTCTTTATTTTTATTGCTATTTTAGTTTTATAGGTAAGGATGGAGCTCGGTTTTTAATCACGTCAAAGTGGTGTGTTTTGAATTCTCTCAGTTAAAAAAGAAAACAAATGAAAGTAGCTACTGTTTCTCATAATTTTTACTGACCCAGGCAGCGCCAGGTGTTTTAGTCTGATTTTTCGGTGATATTTAAGTTCTTTTGAGAATTTGTACCTAGAAAGCGGGAAGCCCATGTAGATAGAATTCATCCATTCAATTATGTAAAAAATATGAGCAACACCGGGTACTAAGCTAGTTAATAATATTAACAACAAATTAGAGGAGGTTTATTTATTAGTCAGAAATTTCTGTTACCTGATACGGTTATATTTCATGGAATTAGGAACATCATCATAATAAAAATCAACCATTTTTAAATACGGAAAGACATAAAACCATAAAAACGTCAGAAATCGTTGATTTTTTTGCTTTAACCGCTTCCCAGTTTTACTCGGATTATACTCGGGCTAAGTTTTCCTCACAATTTGATTTGCCCGTTTACCGTTTTTGGGCAACTTTTCTTCTCCGTTTGCTTTAACTAATTTGCAGAAGATTTTAATATAATTAATTTCACATTTTCCCGATAGATGTTGATATTGTCCAGAAAGCTAATACTAAAGCTTAGTCTTTACTTTACGAGTTGAATCGCACCATGTCTGCGTTCTCTCGCTGGTGAGATAAATTTATCTACCAGTTTGTTTGCAGCTTCAATGAGATGGCATCTGCCTCCAGCTCGATTATTCCCTATTACTGACTGATGAGTCCAAACAAGGACGAAACTGCAGTCTCTGGATGGGATAACTGGGCTGTCGGTGCATTGCTTTGTATTCATGCTTTATATCTGAACCTAAATCAAACATTTTTTTATTACATTTTGATTGGCATATTTTCTCAGTTTCAGGTAGTTAAAGGTGCTTTAACTTAGAAAAAAAAAAAATAATACTGATCCAATGAAACATCTTCAATGTACGTGGTAACTCTTGTGGTAGATCACCTACAACATGTTTAAATGAACAAAGCCCTGGAACGAAGCAACAAAAATAACGACTACCTTTTAAAACGAATAACTTCAGACCCTCCCCGACCGCTAACGACTGCTATTTCCGCAAATTGCGGTTGATTGGGTGCGCGGTTTTTATGCGTCAGACGTTTTTTGAAATAATGAAAAGTTTCCTCGTGTAACGGATAAAAGAAAGGAGGAAGATTTGTGTCTACGGCTGTAAAATACTTTTTGTATAAAATCTTCTTTCGCTTTTAAAACCGAAAAAATTTGCTAATTTTGAGGCAAAAGTAAAAGTACTATGATTTTTTTTTTAAATCTACGCAAATTGTGCGACATGCATCATTAGCCTCTGCTTGGAATTCTCACATCGGAATTCAACAACATTAATATTACATTAAGTGATTGGCAGCAATAAACGGGCATACATTTAAGATACGGGTCCGTCACTGAGGAGGGTAAAGGGGACAAATTGCCCCCCCTGGCTTTGAAAAGTTACATAGGGTAACGACCCCAGTAATTGGCAGGTCACCAGTGATTGCCACTTCCAACAAAAACGTTCTAAAATAAGATTCATATTCAATCTTCTAAAAGTAGAAGGCTACATACCAACTAAATGTACATTTACCTTAAATATTATAACTTCAATTCATATTACTAAATAGTAGCAGTGCATAGGAAAAAGAAAAAATTGTGGCTTGTGTCAAATCAGCCATTTTTGTTGCAAAAGATTCTTCACTGGCTTAAGGGAAGCATGCACATCAATCCTTTAAAATCTGACTTGAAATATATCTTAAATTTTGGTTATCAAAAGTTTTGTTAAGTTGAAAGATGTTACTTTGAGTAGGTAGAAGTAAATTTTTGTCCCTTTTTGGGTTTTCGAAGAAATGATGGATGCCATTCAGTGGTGCTTCATTTTTGCTAGTCCCCAGTAATTGGCACATGTGTTTATAGTCCTCAATGAGTTGCGCAATGTGTCACAAGTTTGATTTGATACTTTTGCAGCGATAATATTATATGGGTTCGACAACTGATTTAAATTCTCCAGAATCCACTATTAAATTAAAAAAAAAAAAAAAATATGTTTGGCCATCACAATCAGATATTGCGACTGTAGAGAACTGTTCCATTTTTATGGTCCCTTTGAATCATCGGGTTAATGTTCCTTTTAACGTGAAAACAGCTATAGTTCGTAAAATCAAAACTACATGCCGACTGATGAAACAGCAATAATCTTAATATTTTTTTCCATGTAACATTCAAAATTTTTATTTTCTAAAATTCGTTTTTAACGTCAAAATGTGTGACTTAACATTAATTTATGTAAAATTACCTACTTTAAATGAGCATTAATTATGTCTTAATCTTATGATGATGAAATTTGTATGTAACCTAAAATTGAAAAATAAAATGATTTTCCAGTCCTCTTAAAATGTGCCAATCACTGGATCACAAGGTGTCACACACTGGGGTATCAGGTGCCAATTACTGGTGATTTTGAAAATTTTAATACATATATTTTTATAAAAATATCTATTCAAAGATTTTTGCTTTTAGTGAACTAAATAGATGCACAGATGTGCATTCTTTGATACAAAAATAAATAAAAGTAAATATGTCTTTTCTAAGAAATGAAAACAGAGGTAAGTTTAAGGTCAAATTATTGAAGTGCCAATTACTGGGGTTGTTACCCTATAGGACGTGGTTTATTTGTTTTTCGATAGAATTGGCATGGAGTATTAACCCCCCCCCCCGGGGAAATTCGAATAAACGAGCCTGTTAAGTCACATAAAAATTTGAAGAAATTTGAATTTAAGGAAAAAATAAAGGAGAGGAAACATTGAAAACTCAGCTTACGTTTGTAATAAGTAATGTTTGAAAAAATTTAGTCATGTTAAAGAAAATTAAGATTTCGTAAAAAAGTTTATTTTAATGGTTTGTTAAAAAAAAAAAAAAAAAACTCTTGTTTTTGCATTGCTTTTGAACTATCTCGAAGCGAATTTGGTTGGGGGAGTAATAAAACACTAAATGAAGTTTAACCCAAATTTGTCCTCAGTGTCCTCAAAAGTCATTGCCAGGTCCGAGATTTTTCATAATTATTTTTTCATCCAATTAGTTTTCATAGAACGAACTGCAGTCGATTGATTTAGGTTGAAAAAATATTTTTATAAATTTACTTCGGATTGTACTTCTTTATGAACCAGTTGATTCAAGATTCAACTAATAGTTCAAATGAGTGATTTAGAAAAACCTGTCAATATACTTTTGCATTTTGCACTTCAAAATTACTAACTTCGTAAAAACAAAAAAAAAAAAAAAAAAAGTTTAAAGTTTTCAAGATGAAGGATTGTGCAAGGACTGAATGGAAAATATAGAATAATCCTTTTATACTTTCTCATTTGACCATATTATAGGGAGGTTTTTATCAATTTCCAAAACCCATCCACTATCTATTTTAATGATTGGAATGAGTACAATCGTTAAATTGGGAATTTTAATCGCGAATGGATTCAAAATTTGACGGATCTCAAAATGTCCCGAAACAATTTAAAATACTCGAAAATGCTGCCATCTGTTTAACAAAAAGAGAACTATTTTCGAAACTCATAAATGAAAAAGAAGCTATAATATCCAGGCAGGGGCGTGTCGAGCCTCTTACTCTCACCTCACTCGAGGGGGGGGGGGGGGAGTGCAAATATAGAAAATATAGACACAAATGCAAGCACATAAGGTTTCACAACAAAATTATGTAGATGAAACCAGAATCAATAACTAAAGTCCACACGTGGGGGTTTCCCAAAGTTAAATCCAAATCACAAGAATGAACAGTTAAACGGTTACAATGAAGCAAAATGTTGATTAAAGCATGGCCTCACTGAATACTTACGTAAGCGTATATAGTGGGGCCATGATTAAAGGCTATGGTAGCAAAAATGTTTTTTTTATGAGATTATCTGGGAAATTGTTTTCAAGTAGTTTATTTGAAACAAAGTATAGATTAATTTCTTGGTTAAATGCTGTGATTGTGTCATGAATTCTTTTGATTCTAATAGCTTGCGAAACAATGATGGCAATAAAAAACTTTTTTTACTGAGGCAAGAAGAAAATTTTTGAAGACAGTTAACTTTGAATTGAAATTCGCGTCTTTTATCGTCAATTGTGGTTTTACAGTTGGAGTCAATATTAATTTTTATGTCAAGAAAATTAAAAACTTTACAAGTAGAACTAGCCTTTTTTAATGTAGGGGAGTTATGATACATTTTTTTGCTGAGTTTAGAAAAATTGGAGCAATGGATACATAATAAATGTATCTACAATATTTATCCACAAAAAGGTGTTGTACCACGATTATCAATCGAAAATTTTGTTTCATAAAATAATGGCAGGGCCGATCCTAGCAGGTGTGCAGAGTGTGCGCCGCACAAGGGCGGCCAAAGCAAGGGGCGGCCGCAGACCGCATCATGTAATTCTTATAATCAAGCAAAATTCCTCAATTTCTCACAAGATAACTTATAAGAATAAATATGCTGATTTTTAAATGTTCAATTGTCAAAGTATGTCGATTTCCCCGACAGCATAGCATAGTTTAAAAAAAATAGAATGTTAGGAAACATTGTGTTGGTTCATTGTCCATCAATATTTACTCTTAACACACATGCTTTATTTGGTTGCAAAGTTTGTGACAGAACCGGTAATCAGGCATAAATACAGGGGAGGGGAAAGGCCCCCCCCTTCTGAAGCATGAAAATGGTGCCGTCTAAAAAGAGCACCGAGGGGCGGGCGCTAATGTTTACCCCCCAAGTTTTCGTAGACCTAAACAATGAAGACATATTTTAATTATTAAAAAAAAAAAGCTATACTGCTTAGGTGCTTTCGCAAGCATTTCAAATAACAAACTATGTAAAAAAACTCTGTTTAACAATCGTGGATGCGTGGAGAGAAAGTGGAAAATTGCAACTCCCTTGAGAGTAACATACATGAATGACGAACTAAAATGTTGTACTTTTCCCCCCTTTACAACAATTTTTCTGATTAAAATCTTGAATAAACTGCCTCGGTTTCAGATCAGGTAGAAGGACAGAACCCTTGCCCCGGGAAGCAAATTTAAATGTAGCTCCAAAACAAAGATCCAAAAGGATGCCATGACCTCCTTGACGAAACTAAAGAAGGCTTAAAATTGCGTTTCTAGGACTTTACTTTCGGAAAATTTCGCTGGTTGAACCATCGATCTTAACGACCCAATTAAGTCTCTGATTCACCTCTTCCACCTTAACTTAATCAAACATAGCCTAAAAATGTTGGCTCCAAAATCCAAAACGTGTTTTCAGACGACAGCCCTTCCTATCATCAAACCTCATAAAATTGCTTTGGCATTTTTCGAAATTTTTGCAGTAGAGGACCCCGAAATCCATTCGCAAACATTACTACCAAAGAAAGTCTCAATTAGCGTCTTTAGAGAGGCCCCCTAATTCCACCCCCTCTCACTTACCGTATTGAAAAACAAACTAAAATTGCGTTTTTCAAACATCAGTTTCAAGAACTTTTGGGGGAAAGGTCCCCGGATCCCCCTTTCCTTCAACGCAATTACTATACCTGAAAATTTCGTTTTTAGACGGTTCCGTAGAGCCACAGCTTCCTGCCTAAACTAGCCTGAAGACTTCAGTTTCAAAAACACTTTTCGTGAAGGCACACTGAAACCCCCGCCCGCTCTTAGTCCCATCGTTATCAAACAATGCTTAAAGTACGATTTTGGGACTTACATTTCTAAAGAATTCAGGAAGAGAACTGCCATGCTTATGTAACTTTTTACGGCGCTGGAGCATATCCATCCATCAGTCGTCGAGGTGAGGTGGACAAAAGTCTATAGTTATATTTTTCAGATATTAATGTTGAAAAATATCCGAAAATTCCATAGAAGCAACCCAGTTTTGTTAACGTCACCAAAGATAATATAAAATTGCGATTTTAGAAATATCTGCTTAAGAGCTCCAAAATCCTTCCTTCCCAAAAATAGCCTATAATGGATTTCAGTTCCGAAAAATATTTTGGTTCGGGATTATTTTCACGTTTCCCCTACTGATTTCAAGTCTAGCCAAAAACGGGTTTTTGAAAAAATAGTGCCGAGAAATTACCTGAGGATAGCCGCCAGATCCCCTACCGTCACCAAAGACGGCCTAAATTTGCGTTTTAAACTTCGAAATCTTTCGGTGGGAGACGATTGAATCTCCTTTCCTCTTGCAACGTCAACAAAGGTAACCCAAAATTCCGGTTTTAAAATTTCAGTTTCGGAGATTTTTCGAGAAACGCCGATCCTTTCTAAAGCTACGGTCTTAAGAAATAGCTTCAAATTGATTAATTTTGAAAGAATTTTAGGAAAGACTGCAACATTACTTTCACCTAAAGTCTCGAAAACGTTCCTAAAATTGCGATATTTGACATCAAAATTTCTCCATGCACCTTGAATATACTTGACTCTTTTGTCCTTGCAACCAAACACAACTAAAGATTAACTAAAAATATTTTTCATACGCCAATTTCGATAATTTTCTTGGAACAATCCTCTTCCCCTGACGCCTCCCCCCACTTTTCCCCTTCCTCCGTCCCTTCTCTGTCACCGAAGAAAGACCATAAAATGCGAAAAGCAACAACGTATAAAAAGCACAAATTCTGCGAATTTGCTTTTTATACGTTGTTACTTTTCGTTTCTTTACAACAGCACAAAGGTACTTATTTATCTTAATATAAAAGGAGTTTTTACGACTAGAAAAATTTGGTATCTATTACTTTCTTCAAAAATAAAAATTGTACCTAAGGAGTTTTTTAATATAAAAATTTCTTCCTTTTTATAAGGTCATTTTTCTGCCCCCCCCTTTTATTTAAATTCGAACTTGGCATAGAAATTTAAAGAAAGATTTATATAGACGTTAAAGAGAAGTCAAAACATGCAAATTACTCTTGAGGGGCGGCACATTAGGTCTTTGCACACGGGCGGCCGACACCCTAGGATCGGCCCTGAATAATGGAAAAAGTTTGCTAGGGTAGAACTACATTTGGCACCCATTGCAATACCATTAATTTGTTGAAGACACGGATTAAAATTTTTAAAAAAGTTGAAAGCTGCAAAATTTTAAAAGTTTGAGAAAAAAATTCCTCCCTAATTGACTTAAAAAGCATTGACTGTTTTGAACAATTCAGTAACTGTGAATAGAAGCTCATTGAGTGGAATGTTGATAAACAGATTTTCAAAATCAAATGCTTCTAGATGAAAGATGTCGAGTTAATTTAATCACTTCATTGCTGTTATCGATTATCCAAGACCATTTCTCTTGGCAGAGTTTAAGTTGCTATAAACTTTTCTTAAGAAAAATTCAAGTTTAACACTGAGATTTTTCCCAGTTGTGTTGATGGCAGAAGAGATAAAACGAAAAGAAGCAGGTGCTTTGTGAAATTTAAGGAATTTCATTAAAGTAAGGTAAATGGATTGAAGTGGTTCGAAAAACTAGTTTTTTTGTAGCGAACTACTACTAGAACTACTTTGTTACAAATGTTTGTTACAACTTTGTTACAACTGCAACTATTTTGTTACAAATGTAAGAAAAATGTTTTCAAGAATTTTCAAAGACTAATTAAATTATTTTCAAGGAGAGAACACATAAAATTGTACAAAATACTTCATTTGCACTTTTCAGTCTCTGAAACTTTAATATTTGATTGTACAGTTTAACGGAATTGTTTGAGCTTTGTAGGAAACACCTATTTTAAGTTTAATGTAGACAAGAGATTTCTCTTTGAACATTTCTTTTCAATTGCATGTAAGGCAGAAAAGGAAAAAAAAAAAAAGGGCAAAGCAACATTTTTTACTCGTGCTAATCAGATCGACAGTATGCATCAGACGTAAAATAAAAGCAAGCAACAGAACAACTGTCTAAACATTCTGTTCGTGGGCCGGATGTGTCCCGTCGGCCGTAGGTTAGAGATCTGTTTTGTCACTGTCTGTCTGACAATGATCGGACGACACCCCCTCCCCTCAAAAGCCTTTTTTCGTTTCTCATTAAGAGTATATAAAACAAAAACAGTAGTTGGTTCAGTGCTGCTCTATGTACATTACTGCATTAATTTTTAGAAAAAAAAATGGTGGCATCCATGTACATTACTGCGTTAATTTTTAGAAAAAAAAAAGAGTGGCATCGTTTATGGACAGCCCCTTAGAGAAAGAACCAAGTAGAACACATAAACTTAACGTTGGGACCATTCCACAGAAAACAGTCATTTTGTCCCGCACAAGGTGCGTCACATATTTCATTGAAAATAATATTTCAAAATATTAATGAACAAATTTTTTCTACTTAACAAATTAAAAACTAATGTGTGATTTCTTAAGAGAAAGACGTTTCGTCATTACCCTTCAAAATTATAACTTTTTAATGAAGTATATGAACCGTCAAGTGCGGGACAAAGGGTTGACTTTTTTGTGGAATGGCCCATTGATGGGTTGCGGTGCTTCCAGATTTTCTAAAAATATAATTTTAAAATTTTCATTTCATGAACATGATTTCGGACGCGATGCGTACACGAGAGATGCCGATACTTTGATCTTTACAGTAAAAGAACTGATGTGTGCATCACATGACTTCCTTTTACTCCAATTTTAATGTCATTTTCCCATTACTGGTAAATTTTAATGTGATTTAATAGTTTACCCTCTAAATATCACACCAGTGGCCAAATTGAAACATGATTAAAAAAAAAAAAAAAAGACTGGCGATATATCGCCAAGTGTCCGCCAAATTATAACACCACTTGAGCATACCAACAATTGAGAAATTAACAATAATTTCCCCCAAAAAAGGGGCAAAAGACCCATTTAGAAACCCCCGAATGCAAACAAAAAGGGAGGTGAACAACTAGACCCCACTAGGAGTCTACGTACCAAATTTCAACTTTCTAGGACTTACTGTTCTTGAATTACGCGACATACATACGCACATACGTACATACGGACGTCACGAGAAAAGTCGTTGTAATTAACTCGGGGAATGTCAAAAAGGATATTTCGAGTGTTTATAAAGGGTGTCCCAAAATTAACGCAAGATTTGAATTTGCCGCCATTTTTGCAATAAATGGTTGGCAACCCTGAAAAAAGAACAATTTAACAGCTGAGAGTTTAGGGTAATCAAAAATGGAGCGTTATACGATACAATAACGCGCTTTCATTATTGAACAATTGTTTCAAAAATAATGAAAGTTGAGGCTGGTCAAGCAGTTACTGTTATTGGCGCTCGGTATCGCAACACGGTAATGCACAGGTGGTTGTGGGCTTGTTGACATAGATCTTTGAATTCAAATAACCTCATAAGAAGAAATTTAAAAATGTTAAATCACACGATCTAAGGTGCCAATTCTGATCACCGAAATGAGAGAGTACGCGACTAGGAAATGCCTTATGCAGTAATTGAAATGTTTCACTCTCTCTAGCTGTATGGTACAATAACACCCCATTTTTACTAACCCTAAACTCTCAAATTGTTCTTTTTTCATGGCTGCCAACAATTTATGGAAAAAATGGTGGCAAATTCAAATCTTGCGTTAATTTTGGGACACCCTTTACGTTCTTAGGCACTTATCCGCGTGTGGTCGGGTTGAAAAAAATCCCCAACATTAGGAGGTGAGCGAAATGGAATTTAAGGCCGAATTTTGAGTGAAAAGTTTTTCGCGAATACAATACTTCCTTTTTTGTAAAAAGAAGTAAAAATGAATGAACAAATTAAGGGGTAAGGGAGGCAGTAAAAAAGATGATTTTAAACATAAAAAAAAGTACTTTTAAAGGAGAAAATCACTCCTCCTCCCAAGTCTTCTTCCTTGCAATGAATGTTTAAATTTTTGAGCTTTCACTTTTTTGTCCCTTCAGAAGACGTTTATCGATTAAAAATGATACTCCGTTCCCCTCCTAACGAAAATCATGACCATATAATAATCGAAAATTCGGTTAAAATAACCGATGTAATGAAAGATTGTTTTTAATGATTAAAAAATAGTTTTAGGGAGAAGATCCATCCGCCCTCTAAGTCTTCCCCTTGCAAGAAATGTTTATATTTTTGAACTTTTCACTTCTCCAGCCTTTCAGAAGATATTTATCGGTAGAAAACTCCGTCCCCTTCAAGTTAAAACCTAGGCCATACAATTATCGGAAAGTGGAAAACATAAGGCGTAAACGTCTCTGGAAAACGGTGGATGATTTTGAAAACAGGGGTCATGTTCGGATTCAGAATGTCATTTGCCCTTGGATTTGACAAGAATGGTGTGTGGCCTAATTTCAGGCCACGCAGTACAATTTAAAATTCAAAAAAAATATTAATATATATATATATATATGTGTGTGTGTGTATATATATATCTAATTTGAATTCTGACATTTTGAATTCGAATACAATGGCCAATATTTTTAACAATATTTTTTAAATCCGGGAAGGGAGAGCGATTGATCTCCCCCCTGACCGATTTAAATCAGTGGCAGATTTATAGTCCATTCAAGGGGGTTGCGATTTGAAATCATAAGAGCGGGGTGGGGGGGGGCAGAGAGTTAATCCTCCCCCAAGGCTTTGAAAAATTAATATTTTTACATATTACAGAGCATGGTTTTTGCTCGGAATTTATTTCTTTTTACAACGTGAATATTTTTTCGAACATGGGGCTCATACGAGTGAGTACTATACTGTTTTCGCTTATCATCCCGAAAATAAGTGAAAACATTGTAAAACGAGCCCCTAAGGAAAAAATGATCGGTTTTGAAGATTTTTTAAAGATTTTAGTGGGAAATACACCCCCATGAGCAGTTTTCGATTCATGATACATCCGATATTTTGATACATATCCTATATTTTCAATCAGCACAAACTAAAGTCTTCAATGCATCCTCAAATCACTCTTTATTTTCTTATGTTATTATTACAATACTAGAAAGTCGCCCGTCAAGGTATGACTGGTAGGAAGAAAATTACTTCTACTCTTCTACATTTGAACGGAGCGATTGCCTGTTTGGTGATATTTTGATATTTGAAATTTTAATTCTAACTGCAGTTGATTAACCCTAAACTCCAGTGGATAGTGTTAATTTTTAACCACTTTTTTTGTTCTTCATTCCCCTGAAATGACACAGCCTTACCAGTAAAACAGTTAAGTTACTGGATTGATTCAGTAAATTACCGCCCTTTAGCCAGGGCTAAAGCAGAAATACTTGAAATACACCGCCAACTCAGTCATTTCCAGCCCAGGACTGCAGTTTCGTGCTTATTAGCACTCATCAGCCCGGCATAGGAAAGTGACTGAGCTGGAGATGGAAAACCTCTTAAGGAAGCCAAGAGTGCCAAACAAACTGGTAGCTAATATAGAATTAGCAGACCAGACGAGTGACCGAAGCAATGGTTCGGTTCAACTCGAAGATTGAACGCGAGGCAGGTATATTCAGTAAATTACCGCCCGTTAGCCAGGGCTAAAGCAGAAATACATGAAATACACCGCCAACTCAGTCATTCCAGCCGAGGACTGCAGTTTCGTGCTTATTAGCACTCATCAGCCCGGCATAGAATTTTCCTATGCCGGGCGCGAGTTTCAATGTTGAAACGAACCGGTTACTCGATCATCGGCTGTTATATATATGAAGATGTAGGCTTAAAATTAAGGTTCTTTCATTACTTATATCTATTATTTAATTTTATATTTTAACCACTTTTAATGGAGTTAATTTAGCATCAGCTGTTTTACTCATTTTTCTTCTGATATGATTCAGAAATAAAAAATATGCATAAGTCGATGCACAGTCATAAAACATTTTCTTTTTTCTGAACAACGTTTAATGTATTTATAGGCACTTTTAATATGAATTAAAATTAATACATTACTAATAATTTTAAGAATATAAAACAAAAATAAATGTTGCATTACTTTGTTGCATTAATGATGTATTAACACAACATAAGAATGTAATACATAGCTGTTTGGTTATTTTTAATAATAAACAATATTACTATGATTAATAATTTCTATATTGAAAATACTACAGTTGAAAAAATAAATATCGAAAATATCAAAATATCATGATCTTTTCAAAATAAATATCGGATACGTATCGACTGAAAAAAAATCGGCGAACCCTGCCCATGAGTCTTCCAACTTGCTCCAAATGTTCATGCTTTTTAACTTTGCACCTCTGCAGCCTCTCAGAAGAGTGTTAATGGCTAATCTAACGCTCCCTTTTCCTCCAAATAAAAATAATGGCTATGAAACTGTCGAAAACTGAAAAAAAGGAAGGGGGGGGGGATTTCCAAAAAGTAACGCGCATAGAGGGAAAACGGCAGTCGTATTTGGATTCAGGGGATCATTTTAAGAATTAGCAAGAATTATGGCGGAACAAATCTAAAGTTTTTTTTGCCGTGCAGTTATTAAAGTTTAAAAAAAAAGGGAGGGGGGGGGGGCAAACTTGGATTAAAATTAAAAAGTGGGAAACGACGTCTATTCTCGACTACACTACTGTCTAAAACTAATCTGAAGCAAATTTATTGAATTTACTGGATAAAAATAGTAGCAATTACTCTAGTTTTTTCAATTTCATATTATTGTTTTCAGAAAAAGAAGGTTACAGAGAAGGCGATTATCCCCTCCGTCCCCCTAGTACATCCGTCACTGCTTTAAATGACGGGCATGCTTAGTGTGTACAGCAAATATTGTTTTTGGAGTGTTTTCTTTAATCATCTAAGGTTGAAGACAAAAATAATTTTATTGACACTAAACTTTCTACTAGATGGCGCCACTACAAGAGGTCTCTCTCTCTCTCTTTCGCATAATTTTATTATACAGTAGAGCGCCGATTATCCGAACACGTCGGGACCGACCCTAGTTCGGATAAGCAAAAGTTCGGATAATTGGACAGACAATTTAAAGGATATCCCTATCTATACAAAAACCTTCACACTTTATCCAGGCTTAGGACTGGCAACACTGTTAGTGCTGGCGTGTTTAAAAATGTTTTTTTTTTTTGTCTTTTTTTCATTTTTTAAACTTTTTTTTGTCTTTTTTTCATTTTTTAAACTTTTTTTTGTCTTTTTTTTCATTTTTTAAACTTTTTTTTGTCTTTTTTTCATTTTTTAAACTTTTTTTTGTCTTTTTTTCATTTTTTAAACTTTTTTTTGTCTTTTTTTAAAAAAGATTATAATTTAAGTAAAAAAGCTTTTGATTTTTTCTTGCTTCAAAGAAGACATTCTTTTCAATGCTGCCATATCTCTAATGCTTCTTAAATGCATTGCTTGAATAGGATCAGCGTCTTTCTGCCTTTCGAGCCATTTCATAGCTTTTTCCAAGCATTCAAAGGCTTCGCTATGTGATGGACCTGGGTCATTTTCAGAGCATTCATTTTCAATTTCATTTTTATTTTCTTCATTTTCGCCTTCAATCTCAGCCACAATCTCATTGTCATTTAAAATCTGATATCCAGGGTCTTGCATGTCACAATTTAGCCACTCATTAATTTCTTTTTCCTCATAATTTAGGATTCTTCCCATCTCTTTTATAGTTTTACACTCCTCATTTTCCTTATCAGATGCTTCTGCTCCAGTATCAATTTTTTCCCTGTTTAAAATTTTATTCCAGGCATTTTTTAACGTTGATGATTTTACAAGCTTCCAGGAATCGGCAGCCATAATGCAACAATCTTTTAAATTAATGTTTTTGGCATTCTGGGAATCAGGCTCTTCAGTGTCTTCTGATAGAAGCATCTTTCTCAACATTTGCTTTCTATAAAAGCGCTTAAATGTCTCTATTACACT